>NW_026961300.1:0-235069 GCF_963924245.1 Chroicocephalus ridibundus
CTCCTCTCCTCTCCTCTCCTCTCCCCTCCCCTCCCCTCCTCTCCTCTCCCCTCCTCTCCCCTCTCCTCTCCTCTCCCCTCCTCTCTCCCCTCCCCTCCCCTCCCTCCTCTCCTCTCCTCTCCTCTCCTCTCCTCTCCTCTCCTCTCCTCTCCTCTCCTCTCCTCTCCTCTCCTCTCCTCTCCTCTCCTCTCCTCTCCTCTCCTCTCCTCTCCTCTCCTCTCCTCTCCTCTCCTCTCCTCTCCTCTCCTCTCCTCTCCTCTCCTCTCCTCTCCCCTCCTCTCCCCTCCTCTCCTCTCCTCTCCTCTCCTCTCCTCTCCTCTCCTCTCCTCTCCTCTCCTCTCCTCTCCTCTCCTCTCCTCTCCTCTCCTCTCCTCTCCTCTCCTCTCCTCTCCCTCTTTTCATCTGAAATCATATTAAGAAATAAAGTGCAGATGTAGCTTTAGATTGAGGAAAAACTTGGAAAATTTGACATTTTGATGTTCATATGGAACTGCAGGGCCTTGATTCAGGTTGCTCAGTCAGGTTACCTAAGAACATCTCTGGTTACCCTTTTCCAATGCTTGACTGCTTTTCAAGGTGAAAAAAGTTTTCCTTTAAATACAGTCTGTTTTAAATTTAAGCCTCTTATTTCACATCTTCCCACCTTGCACAACTATGAAGAGCCAGGCTCCTTCCTTTTCATAACATTCATAATGTACTGAAGGGCTTGCTGTTAGGTTTCTCTGAAAAATTCCTTTTTCCAGGATCAACAAGCCATCTTCCCTCAGCTCTTCCTCACACGGCATGTGCTAAGGTCACCAACCACCTTAGTGTCCTTCCTCTGAAATTGCTTCAGTTCATTCGCTTCTGTTTCCTGAACCAGGGGACCCACAACTTGATGCAGTAGCCTACATGTCGTCTAATGACTTCCCACTAGAGGGAAACAGTCACTTCCTTTGATGTAGTGACTATGCTCCTGTTAACGCAGCCCAGCGTGCTGTTGATTTTCTTTGCTGCTAGGGCATACTGCTTGTTTTATGCTCAACTTGCTGCTCACAGGGTCCTCTAAGTGCTTATCCATAGAGCTGTTCTCAAGACAATCAGTCGACAGTCTGTATTTTTGCCCAAGGGGAATGTACATTGTTCTTGTTAAATTTCTTGCAGTTCCTTTTGTCCCCCTTCCTCCTGCCTAAGTCCTTCTGAACGGCAGTCCTGCCTTTAAGAGTATTGCCTGGTCCCCTCAATTTGGTATCATCTGTGAAACTGACAAGAATGCACTCTCTTGCCCCTCCTCCAGGTCACTGATAAACATGATGGGTTCTAGTACGGACCCCTGCAGCACTCTACTTTTTATCAGCTTCCAAGTTGAGGACAACCTATTAACCACTGTCTTCCGAGTACAACTATCCAAGTAGTTTTTTTCCACGTCTAACTGTCCACTCATCCAGATTATAATGACCTAACTTAGAAACAAGGATTTTATGGGAAACAATGAGGAAATCCTTGCTAAAGTCAAGGTAAATGATATACCATGCTCTCTCCTGGTCCACAAATCTAGTCAACTTATCGTAGAATCATAAAATGGATTGGGTTGGAAGGGACTTTAAAGGTCATCTAGTCCAATCCCCCTGCCATTGCTGAAATCCCTGACCAACCTGACCTTGAACAGTCTCAATTATCTGACTTCTACAACTTCTCTGGGCAACCTGTGTCTCATCACCCTCATGTGGAATAATTACTAAATTGGCCAAGAATACAAAAATACAGCATTGTTCACACATTAAGGAAAGTCATAAAATCAAGAGGCTTCTGAGGTAGAATACAGCCGCAGCTAGCACACGAAGAATGCAACATCTGTGATTCCCTGTACAAGGTTGTTTGCGAAACTACACGAGGGATGGAACGGAACACGCTTGTTCCGTGGCCTTCCCTTGTGACGAATAGCAGATATGGGGATGAGATGGTACTACGGAACTGATAAGCGGCCTACACGCTACCCGAGCCAACATTTCGTCAAATGTTGATGAAATGCTGTCCTTTTGTGCGAACTTTGCTCACCACAATGTACCAAAACACACCTCCATCCCGGAGGCTGTCCGCCCCCGAGGTGTGAACACTCCTCCTTGAATACATTAATCATAATAAAAGTACGTATGACTAAAGTCACTCAAACTCCACTTTGAAGATAAAAAAATAATATAAAAATAGCCCAAGAGAGAGGGGATGTCAGGGAAGACACCATCGCGAAGAATTCCACCGCTGATTTCCGGGATCAGTCGACGGGCTGAGCCTCTCTTCCCCCCCATAGGGACGCCTTTGGGTAAGACTTCGATTACACCGAGCGCTTTCTCGGGGACTTAGAAATTTCTCTAGAGAATCTCTACCCTACATTTATAGCCAGGCTGTATCGTTTATAATTTTGTCGTGCGTTTGTATACTTAGCAATATCTTTATTTGCACGTGCTTTGCAGACAGTGTATTTATCACCGGCAATCCAAAAGAACCTGTATATCTGTTGTTTAAATAAACTGCACTGTTTAAGTAGCTAGCCGTTTCGCTTTCTCACTGAACGCGACCAAAACTTGAGAGAGGCCGTGCTAGTTCAGGAGTACGACTAGACTGAAGGTGCAGTCCACTATTAGTGTATCCAAATCGTAATAGTTTAATACACATTAAACGCGATTGGACTGATAGTGCTGAATTGGGCATCACTCAGAATTTAAACCTAGCCGCACCTAGCCTCCCACCTCGGTGAGGAGTGTTAGAACGCAAGGGGGTTTATCTTCTGCCAAAACCGCTTGGCCCCGTTTCACGCGACACCCTCATCATAAAAAATGCTTCTTTATAGCCAATCTAGAGCTACCCTCTTTCAGTATAAAACCATTGCCCCTTGCCCTGTCACTACAGGCCTTGGTAAAAGGTTGCTCTCCATCTTTCTTAGAAGCCCCCTTTATATACAGAAAGGCTGTAATAAGGTCCCTGGACCTTTCTTTTCTCCAGGCTGAACACAGCCTTTCTTCATAAGGTAAGTGTTACGACTCATCATTTTATCAAGTGTTATCATTTTTGTGGCCTTCCTCTGGGCCTGCTCTAACAGGCCCACATCTCTCTTTTGCTGGGGACCCCAGAGCTGGATGCAGTACTACAGGGGAGGTCTCATGAGAGTGGAGCAGAGAGGCAGAATCACCTCGCTTGACCTGCTGGCCATGCTTCTTTTGATGCAGCCCAGGATATGATTGACTTTCTGGGCTGCAAGTGCACATTACTGGCTCATACCCAATTTTTCATCCACCAGTATCCCCAAGTCCTTCTCTGCAGGGCTGCTCTCAATGGATTTATCCCCAGTCTGTACTGATTCTGGTGACAACCTAAACCAGGTGCAGGACCTTGCACTTGGCCTTGTTGAACTTCATGAGTTTCACGTGAACCTAATCATCAAGCCTGTGAAGGTGAATCTGGATGGCATCTCTTCCCTCAAGTGAATCAACTGTGCCACTCCTCTTGGTGTCACCTGCAAACTTGCTGAAGTTGCCCTCAATTCTGCTATCTATGTCATTAATGAGATCTCCTTTGATGGCTTGGCCCTTAATTTTTATCCACAACCTCTCAATCTGTTCATTGCTGTTTTTCAAAGACAGTAATAGGCAATCAGGTTGACCACGTTGATCAGATCAGTACCTGCAGACTGACTTTTCCCAAGTAACCTTTGTCTCCTATATATGGCCAGAAAAGTGTTCCAAGAGGAGAAGCTCATACGTTTTCTAGGGTTTTTTGTGTCATTTGAGATGCCAGAGTTTATGTACAAAATCAGTACAAGACCGGTAGAGAGTGCAGGACCCAGCAGTAAGTCAAGCAGCAAGGTATGATATCCTGGGGTTATTTTGAGGCATCCTCAGTTGCCATGCACACCTCTGTGAGCAGTTGAACTCTAATGTTGAGTGAGGTGGATCACATGGTAACTGTTCACTATTGCTCTTCCTTTATTCTTTTGAGCCAACACTCCGGTCCCAAACTCCATGCCTTTTAAGATCAAAAATATTACCTGGAAGGCAGGAATCAAGACACACTGAAAAGTTTACAGTAGTGTTCAAACAGTGAAGGATGCAGAGAGGGGACTAGGAGGCTGTGAGATCACCTAGAGCATTAAAATTGTGTGACACAGAAGTGTTTCTGAGATCATGGCTAACACCTCTCAAAGACTTCCATTCCCCCTCTGGTCTCTGCACAGACAGACTGAGCTGAGAATTGGGAATTCTGACTGAGATCATCTGACTGATTTACTTGAAAAGGACAAAGTAGAGTATCACATTGGTATTTTCTAGCTTTACATGTAATAAATGCAGCAGAATTTTACTTTGAATCTCAGCTTATGAACAGTACAGAGCTCCAGGGACTATGTTGAAGAAATCCTTAGAAAGAAAGACTCCCATTTCATGCGTGAAAGCCTAGAATATGAAAATGCATTGCTCACTTGAATAGTAATTCTGACCAGCTCTGCCTGTCACTTCAGACTCAAAAGGAGGAGTGGGGGATTAGAGCCATTTTACCCAGCAGGCAGCACAGGGACCAGAGGGAGAAAAGTCAGATCAACAGAGGACAGGAACCTGAGCTGCTTTTACAGGGGGAGGACTTTGCTCCCCCAGTCCCTGTATCGTCATGTGAGTTATGCCTCTGTGCTTCAAATGTACTGACTGGAGAGCAAGAAAATAAAAGGACTTGAGAGAGACATTCAGGTCCCCATAGCAAGAACACTTATATTTGATCAGATGTTATAGATTGAGGCCCAATAATTGACAGGAGCCAGTCCAATTAATCAAATTAGTTTATTAAGCAAGCGGCAACAAGCAAAACAGCGCTGGGCGGCCGGGGAGTCTTTGCTCCGCCAACGGCGCACACCCACTTCCCGAAAGTAGCTGATTATATACCCTTCTGGTTCCCGTATATGTGTCAATCCTGGTATATTCTGTGTCTGAGCGACGTGTTGCTAGGGGGTCGGTCTTGTCCCGCCTCCTGATGGTCGTGAGGCTGAAGGCTCCTCATCTTTATCGGTGTCCTTGAGGAGACTCTTTTCAGCTTATCTCACAATTTAGCTCTTCCCTTTGAAGTGTTAAAACACACCAGATGCCTGTGATTTAGGCCTTGAGGTGTCAAAGTGCCCCAGACAGCACACCGGATGCCTGTGATTTAGGCCTTGAGGTATCAAAGTGCACCAGATAACGCGCTGGATGCCTGCGATTTAAGTATGTGAAGAGTCGAAACAGTGTAAGTTTTTACCAGCCTTTAAGAAAGCCTGATTTGATTAACAAACATGATTCTTTTTTTTGGCTCCATTGGTTGTTCTGACTGTTGGATGCCTGATTCACAAATAAATACCAGGATTTGGGCGCCCCAATGTAGGTCCGTTAATCTCTCCTCAGGTTAGCTAAGAGTAATCCCACCCAAGAACATCCACAGGAGGTCAGACAGAAGCCCCACCTTGCTTGGTAACTTGATTTTTTAGGTAACCATTAGTGTACAGGCAAGACTGGAAGAATAAATCAAAATATAGTGCTAGGGCTACAGAATATTTTGCTAGCCTCCAGAAACTTGTACAGCAGTATATGCTGTCATTCTTTGACACTATAGCTTGTTTAATTCCAGTAACTGCATTAACTGGACCTGCAGGGATAATAATGAAGATTTAAATGCCCAATTTACATCTTCAGTTGGACACCTAGATTTAAATATCCTCATCTTCACCTAATTCTTGCCCATGCTGACTACACAGCTGAATCACACTGTCCCCTATAATGAAGACTTCTTCACTGGGTATGAAGTAATTGCAGATATTTGGAATGCATAAAGACATCAGCAAATGAAAACTAAGCATCAGGCTTTTTCCTGATGTCATTTGAGACAAATGAACTAGGAAAGGAAACTAAGGAACTAACAAAAGAACTAGGAAAGGAAAATATGCTTTGTACCCATTTTGGTGAAAATAGATTCTTCCCTACAAAGTCTCCTGGGGTTTGTCTTTCCCAGAAAGAAATGGATTTTCTTTAGTGCTGTCAAATAACTCTTCTGATTGCTCTTGGCACCTGGTCCTCTGAATGTCCACAGGGTGGAACGGACTGTCAATTACTTGTCTCCATCTGGAGTGAAACAAACACGTTTGTAGAGTAGATCACTCCAGGAATCCCTTTCAAAGAGGCAACATGGATAAGATTGGAACAGGTTTTGTTCTTTCTGCTCTACACTGTCATCCAACGCTACCTAGGTAAGCTCTGCAGTGTCTACCACCTGCAATGGCTCTCAAGCAATTCCTTCAGTGCTACAATGCAAACCCTCAGCTCCATGACATAGAAGTTTTCTCCTGGTTTTTTTTGGTGACTACGCATAGCCCTCATAATAGTTCAGGATTTTTGAACAGGGAAAAAAAAAATAAAGCCTCATGTAGAACCTAGATGGCTCTCTCTTAAGTAGAAATCTATCTGCCAGTCAGACAAACCGTGCCTGGAACTCAGATGGCTGCACTGGCTGGATCTCCAATGACTATTGGGAAATATGCTTATAGATGCCTTGATGTAGATATCTTAGTACTGAAGTAAGTCCTGCCCTTGAAGTTCTAATCTCATGAATTCCACCCTTTCTGAACTTCAAAAAATGCTGTAGGTCCCCAAATGCAGTTTAAACATTGTTCCTGTCAAAGAGCTCGGTGTAGGCTCTAAGAAAAGAGCACAGGGTCCAAAACAAAACCAGAGAATAAACATAAAAATTGAAAATACAGTTTCCCTGGTTCTCCCCCAACAACTAACAAGAGACATTTCAGCATAATTCTGATTTCTAATTATTCTGCAGAAATTATTTTCTAATTATTTTGTACAATATATAGTCTGCCTTCATCATCTGAAGTGCACACTGCTGAGACGCATTCAACACCTTGTTCACCAGGCCTCCAGCCTGTCCTCTGGAGGGGGCTTATTTTGTCCCAGGTGCAGGACTTTGCAAATGACTAGCTATACTGAAATTACAACAGCCTCTTCCATGATGTAAATAAATACTGTAAGAAAGGCTTTTGGTGGATTTCAGCTCAATCCACTACGTTCACTCAAAATACACCCTCAAGTCCAAGCTGCCTTTGGAGGGTCTCTCAAGAGTCAGTCTGCTGAGAACATCAACTGGAGTCTTGTGCACTTTTCTAGGAAAGTCAGAACATGCAAGGCTTGGAGAAGAAAGCTACTTTAGTCCATCCCTGGAATAAGTACTGACACCCAAAAGCAAAACGTTATGAATGCCTTAATAATAAAAGCAAGAAATAAGCAATAAACTTTAGAAGGAAATACTACTTCACTACACCAAAAGATTTTTTTATGATCCATACATTTTTAACTGTAAGAAGTGTTGATATTTGCCTCTTTCCCATCTGTCTATTGATTATAGTTTGATTATAGATTGATTATCTCATGATTATATTTTTGTCTTGTTTTCCTATTCGTTTGCTTTTGTTTGGCTATAAATAGTATAAGAATTTTAAATGAACAGTTCCAACAATTACTTTACCATTTCCAAAAAAATCACAGAATCACAGAATGGTTTGGGTTGGAAGGGACATTGAAGATCATCTAGTTCCAACCCCCTGCCCTGGACAGGGTCACCTCCCACTAGACCAGGTTACTCAAAGCCCCGTCCAACCTGGCCTTGAACACCTCCAGGGATGGGGCATCCACAACTTTCCTGGGTATCCCTCTATTTCAGCTGAGTCCATTCTTCACATTTGAAATGTCTTTGTTGTAACTTCCCGTGTTCCCGACATGGAAATGTTGAAAAATGTTGTTAACTTTGGAGAAGAAAAGCCATCCTAAGAGAATGCTCCTGTCCATAGCTCTACCTCACTAACGCTGTAATTCCTGAAGCAGTCAATCAAGTCGATACTCAGTTGTCCTTTCCATCTGCTAAATTATCTGGCAAGCCAATGGCATTCTCTTCTGCATGAGCATGCAGTTTTTCTGAATTTATTCCTGTTCATCCCATTGTTTAAACATTCCGTAGTCTAATTGCCCCTGAAAATTTCTATCACCTGTCCCTCTCCCATTGAGCCAGCTATTTTCAGGGTTCATGTCCTGAGGAAACTGGAGGTCAGTGGGACCAGAGTAAAAGATATCACTTTCTTTAATAGAGATTTTTTTCTTTCTTTCATCAAAAAAGACCTTGAAATTGTTTTGCAGTGGTGACGAACATTCCTCCTGTTTCTGTGCATAGTTAGTACCAGGTAAAGACAGTGCTAGTTAGAGCAGGCAAAGGCTTTGCAAGGAGAGCCTTTGACCCTGCTGTGGGCTGCGGTGACAAGAGAATAGACTGTAATAAGAACTATCTTATTCCCAGCACATGAATCAAAGTTTGACTATGGCCACTTGTTGCTTGGCGACAAAGGTACTTTTCCTCTCTCTGCCTTATTCCCTCCAGGATATAAGCGGGGCTAATTTCCTTTCAAAACACCTTCATTTCTATTCTTCTTGTCATACATAATTAAAACAAATGACAAATGAAAATTATACTGTACTTATTCATTGAAACACATCTGAGAGGCCCCTGATCAGCTACAGGATGCTTGCAACTCTATGGGGAGTGGCAGAAAACCACACGCAGAGCTCATTATGTCTGTCAGCATTTTAATGAGCCCCGTGAGGAATGTGGTGCTGCCTCCCTGTTACTTTGTAGCTGTGGCAAAATCTGGCAAGCTGCCTTGAAGAAATGACAGGCAGAAGCAGAAGGAAAAGTTACTTGGAGTTTAATGGAGCCCAGTGTGAGATGCGAGACCAGAAACGTAATTGGACAATGTGCTCCCACCAGGACTCATCAGAGCAGAAACTCACAGACTTTGATTACAGGCAGCACAGAAAGCCATAGACATCTTCTGTATCAAACTTCCCTTACAGAAGTCAAACGGCAATCCCCAGGTGCCGGGAAGGTGGTCCTCTCAGTCAGCAATCTCCACACACGGCACGTGGAAAGGAAATGGCCGTGGACCCACCTCTCCAAACCTGCCCTTCTGAAACACTGGCAGATGCAGGGGTTCTGCTCCCCAGGCTGCCGTTATAACGATCAACCAAGACACTGTGACTGCAACACACACTGCTGACACATTCATGAACCACAAGCCACCCTAACTCACAGCTCCCTCCTTCCACCTCGATCTGAGCCATCTCTGGATTCAAACACCTGCAGTCTTAAATGTTGCACCGCAGCCCCCATCCTCTGTTACATTTGACCTTGAACATCTCTTTCTCTGCTCTGTGAGATCAAAACCATGGGCTTAATGGCTTTTCTTGATGTCATGTATCCCACTACCTCTTGCCAGAGCTCTGATAATGCTCCAAGTAAGGACCTACAACAGTCTACTTTATGGTGTAAGAACAAATTCCAGCAATGTTCATTACCTCCTTGTTACAATGGAGATAAAAGAGACTGACCAAATGATCCTTTGGTACTGCCCTCTGCTTCCCAAGTTTTGCTCCCTGCAACTCACGGAGAGCACTCATGCTGTCACCATCACTGAATGAGCACTTGTTCACTTCTTTGGAGTGAAACCTCAAGTCTACATCACAACAAAGGCAGAATATGGGCTTGCAAATAGTTTGAGATTCCCTGGAGTACCCCACCTGGCATCCAACTGCATACTCAGAAGAGTGTGGTTTTCTTATAGTTTCTACGTCATATTTAGTGGCCTGATGAGAATGTCCAGGTACCCCAGGGCACCTCAAATGTTTGGACAGATGAACCGACCTCTGTACAGCTGTATTTGGCAACCCAAAGATGGGCATAAATTCCAGAAGCCAAAAAGAGTTCATTCCATCTTCGCTGCTGTAATAGTCACAACTAGACTACAAGAACTGGCCCAAGAACTATCTTTTCGATCTATAGTACAACAAAGATGATATATCAAGTCTGAAGTAGTCATGTTTGCTCTAGCTGGAGTCCTGGAGAGAGAGAAACACCTCCAGAAGACAACTCTTTCCACATGTCCTGGAGACATCCCTTGCCACTATACTCATCAGGCACCTTTTTCTCCGCTACATGTCTAGATTTGCAGCATTATTATTTTTCACATGTACTGTGACTGACAGAGTCCCTCTAGATGCACAGGGTGCAACCAGGGTGTGAATCACATAAGTTTTCACTCCATTCCTGAATTCCAAGTTCCAACCGTCCACAAGAAGGCAAACTTCATTCACTCTTGGGCTAATCCACAAATTCCCTCTGTGTTGTGGTGAGACTCTCCAGCTTGCTTGTTTCAGGGACTATAACCACAGACAATAGGAACAAAATCTCATTATTTGGCTCCCTCTACAGTTCTCGATCAGTAACGCAGGAAGTCTTGCAAACCCAGACACTGCTGGTTGCCTTTACACGTCATAACTGTTGAAACAGTTTCCTGCATGTTCCTTGTTCATCCTTTTACAACTAATGTAGCAATAGAAGTTCTTCTTGTGCCCTTGACATCTCTTACAAAGCTGGCTTTCCTAACACCGCTCCTATATGCCTTTGCAAAGTTTCTAAATGTTATTTTACAGTCTGTGTGACACCTTTTTGCATTGGAGCTCTGTCATGAGCTCCCTGCATAGACAAGACAATTTCCTGGCGGGCCTACTTGTTTTCCAGGGTATCAGGATGCATGGTTCTTGCACCGGGGAGGATGCTATTCTCAAAGACCTGACAGGTTTCCTGAGCTCCACCAGCACGATCTACCCGTTAGGTATCAGAATGTGCATGTGTCTAGCTGGGCTAGCTGCCTGGAAAGACACTGGAGGCTCATATTTCTCCCCAATTTAGACAGTGAATTCAGGTGAGACATTCAGGGAACTATTCAGGTGTCAAAACTTTTAAGTGTCTAGTATAGATTTAGAAAGTCTAAGGTGTCTCAAGTATGGGTATGGGGCTTTTAGTTATGATGCAAGGCCTCCCGAAGTCAGTTTCTGGACAAGTGGCTGGAGGTCAGGTAGGGAGGACCTGCACTGGTCCACATGCACTGATGTGCCACTAAGGCACACAATATAAAAGTACTGAGCACTCAAGTCCTGTTTAGCGTGCAAATGAGATTCTTCATAAATAAACTCAGTGTGATGGATTTGAAACATTCGTGTACTTAGAGCACCTGATCACACAACAAGTACAAGTAACTTATTTATGGAATTAATGAATTTGTTATCGTAAATACGCCACACATTCCTCCAACATATGGATAACCAATGCTGATGATAAATTTGTCTTTATTTTTCATTCTGTGAGGTGATTAATAAACACTCACATCTTATGTTATGTTCTTTGATTAGTGCTTCCAGGAGTTGTGTTGGAAGCAACACAGAATGACACAAACCGTCTGAAAAGGTGCTAAGGAGACAATCAGTTTCTGAAGCACAGATGCCTAGTATCATCAGCCTGCGGCAGTTGATTTGGATACCCCAGGGTATCTGCAAAGGCAGTAGTTGTTTATGTTCAGACAGTTAATTTGCACACTAGGTGATTTTGGTTACGCTTGTGGATTGTTCCTTCAATGTCTAAAAGAGGTCAGCTGAGCCATGTGAACCATGTTTTTCTCCTCACGAGCTCAAAGGGGAATCTCAGGGTGACTAGCTTCAGTGCAGGCTATATTGGCCATTTTCTCTTGTCCTATTGTCTGTTCCTTGGGAATAGAGACCGACCCCCCCCGCCTCACTACAACTTCCTTTCAGGTAGTTGTAGAGAGCAATAAGGTCTCCCCTCAGCCTCCTTTTCTCTGAATAAACAATCCCAGTTCCATCAGCTGCTCCTCTTAAGATTTATTGTCTAGACCCCTCACCAGCTTTGTTGCCCTTCTCTGGACATGCTCCAGAATCTCAATGTCTTCCCTGTAGTGAGGGGCCCAAAACTGAACACAGTATTCGAGGTGTGGCCACACCAGTGCCAAGTACAAGGGGATAATCACTTCCCTAGTCCTGCTGGCCACACTATTCCTGATACAGGCCAGGATGCTGTTGGCCTTCTTGGCCACCTGGGCACACTGCTGGCTCATACTCAGCCAGCTGTCAACCAACACCCCCAGGTCCTTTTCTGCCGGGCAGCTCTCCAGCCACTCTTCCTTAGGCATGCAGCACTGCATGGGGTTGTTGTTGTGCCCCAAGTGCAGCACTTGGCCTTGTTGAAGCTCATACACCTGGCCTTGGCCCATCAATCCAACCTGTCCAGATTCCTCTGCAAAGCTTTCTACCCTCAAGCATGTCAACCTAATTTACCTAATTTAGTGTCGTCTGCAAACTTGCTGAGGCTGCACTCGATCCCCTCATCCAGATTATTGATAAACATATTAAAGAGAATTGGCCCCAATGCCGAGTCCTGGGGAACACCACTCGTGACTGGCCACCAACTGGATTTAACTCCATTCACCACCACTCTCTGGGCCTGGACATACAGCCAGTTTTTGACCCAGTGAAGAGTACTCCCATCCAAGACATGAGCAGCCAGTTTCTTCAGGAGGATGCTGTGGGAAACGGTGTTGAAGGCTTTACTAAAGTCCAGGTAAACAACATACCCAGCTTTTCCCTCATCCACTAGATGCTTAGATAAGTCCTAGTCCCCAGGCAAAAAAAGCTTTAAGAAGACTGTCCTGAGCCTTATGGGGTTTAAATACGAATTCCAAGCACGTATTGTGGCAAAGTGGAAGTTTTGACGTCTTCAGAAATGTCAGTTTTGGAGAATCAGCAAGGATCTTGTTATATAGAAAGAATGACTTCCCCACAGAACTCTGTAGAATCCTATGGTCATATTTTTCAATGCATCATGAAATATATGAGGGGAGTTACCCTAGCAATTCATCCTCCTTAAACACCTAAAGAAAATTGCTGCAGCAAATTTCTTTAAATAGTGATCTCGGAAGGATGAGTCAGTCCATCCTGCAATGATCTTCCATGAAAGGGCAAAGAAATCACCAATTTATTTAAATTTCTCTCCATGGACTCTTGAAGACTTCTAGGGTGACAAACTGTGGCTTAGGCATCTAAATCATGGACATAAAGTGTCAGAGGAGTGTTAAAATCTCAGGCTAAGTGCTGAAAAGCATTTGTAATTACCCACATGAAAAGGTAGGGGTGTCTTTCTGAGGAAAAAAGTTTAAGACAGTTCTCTTTCTTCAACCATCTTCGCATCCCAAGCTATTAATGAAAAACTGACTCCATGGTTGTGGTTCACCTGCTCAGACTTTGATATCAACAAAGTAGGCACTTTCTCCTGAGTTGTTTTGTTAATTCAGATGGCTATTATGTTGCACAATGCTCCAAATCATGCAACAGCCTAAGACAGTCGATTATCAAGTCAACCTAGACAATTGTCTCACAGGTTGATAATTGCATGCAGTGTCTACAGCTAGATGAGATGAATCCCAGCCAAAATTTACATTTCACCTTTCAAGGTATTTTTAATTGTTTCTGTGTCCTTGATGGCAGCAATGTCTTTTATTTGCTTCCTTACAAAATCGCCTTGTAAGAGGATGTTGAGTAAGGCACCTCTGTAGAACTCGTGTTCATACTTGCCATCAGTGCTGAGTCTAGAAGAGAAAAATTATGAAGTCATTTCACATAAATGGCTGAAAACAGCTGAGATGACAATTACAAAAAAATGTGAATATGAAATGTCTAAAAATATATAACCAGTTAAGAGTTTCTTACAGCTATGCAATCAACTGTGTAGCATTCACATTCACTGAGACAATTATAGTCATGCTGGTATAGTTACCCTAAACCAGAGATTAAATTACTCTCTCTGAATTAGATACATTCCTCTGACCTACCTTTAGCTGCCTAAAAATATTACTCTTTAAATCTAAATTATTCATCTAAGAATCGGCTGTCCTCAACAACTCTTTTAAAGTGAAATGGGCCACTCTTCAGAGGAATGGGATTGTAATCAGCTGATTTGGAGAATCACTAGTTAGATGTTGAAATCTGAACTAGTCACCCAAACAACTGGTAAAATTCGAAAAGAGACATGACCCGTTTCCAGAGAAAAATGTCTCATCCTTACTTGGGCAGTTAAGGTAAGTCAGATTAACTGATTTGACAGTGAAAAGTCTAGTGTAATCAGCACAGGCTCCGAGTACTAAAAAATACATGAGGAGAATCTTCCCTCAAATATCGTAAGTTATTTTCTTTCATTGTCTTCTAGGGGAAGAAAATGGTTAAAACTTTCTAACCTTTAGGAAATATTCACATTTCTTGATGACTTTACTCAGGGCATCCTTCACCTCTCTATTTCTCAGACTGTAGATGAGTGGGTTGAGCAGCGGAGTCACAAGAGTGTAGAAAACTGAGAAGAATTTATTTAGTGCTTTCAGAGTCCTAGTTTTTGGCAGGATATAAACAATTATTAAGCTTCCATAAAAAACTGTAATAACCATGAGGTGGGAAAAGCAGGTGGAAAAAGCTTTCTGCGTCCCAGTGGTGGAAGACATTCTCAGGACAGTGGTAATGATATACATGTAGGACACCAGGGTTAGTAGGAAAGGGGGTAGTGCACATACTGATGAGAGGATGAACACCAACATTTCGGTCAGGCTGGTGTCACAACAGGCGAGTTTTATCATTGGAGTGAAATCACAAAAGAAATGATCGATAAACTTAGGACCACAAAAGGCATGTTGTGAAATCAGGAAACAGCTTATGGACATAACAAGGAAACCACCTATCCAAGACCACGCTACAAGCTGCAGACAATATCTGCTATTCATGACAACTCCGTAATGAAAGGGCTTGCATACTGCTAAATACCTATCATAGGACATCACTGATAAGAGAAAACTTTCAGTGACTGCAAGGGAACCAAAGAAATAAAATTGTGTGATGCAGCTGCCAACAGAAATGCTCTTGTCCCCAGTTAGAAAGCTGGACAACATCCTGGGCAGGATGGTAGAGCTGTAGCAGGTCTCCAAGCAAGACAAGCTGCACAAGAAGAAGTACATGGGTTTGTGGAGGTGCCGATCAGCCACCACCAAAACAAAAATGAGGATGTTGCAAATCACAGTCACAACATAGATCACCAAGAAAAGGAGGAAGAGAAAAGATTGCATTTCTGGGATATTCCCAAATTCCAGGAGCAGAAATGTTGTGACGACTGTTTTATTTCCACATTCCTCATGTGCCATGTATCAATTCAAGAGGAAATGGCATCACAGCCTGGAATAAAGCATCAAGAACTACATTTAATTATTGATCCATCATCACCAAGTAATTACAGAAGAAAGATGCTATTGTTAACATTGTGTGGTTGTATTGTTTATTTCCTTTTAAGCAGTGCTTGAACTTTCTCCAGATAATAATCTACAAGAGACATTATTGTATATTAATTTTCTCTTATGCAAAGTTTTTAACAAAATTGTTTCCTTGTATTTGGAAAGCATCATATGGAACGGCAGCAGGATTTTTTGATGATTTAGACTATGCCAGTCCAATGCAATCAGTGGAAAACTGTAATACGCGTTTTCTAAGAACCAGACAGATTGATGAGTGTTTGTGGATACTGAACTTCATAAGAAAGTGAAATATCCAGAAAAATGTTAAGGAAAATGTTGAAAGATATGGCTTATCTCACTTGACAACTTTTTTTTTAAACCTGAAGGGTCAGAAAGCGATATTCGAGGCAACAGAAACAAGCTATGATTTAGAAATCTTCAGTCAACAGAAGAAAGAAAAAGAGAGGAATTCTTGAACGGGTGACCATTTCATCACCCAAGATGACAAGTACCATACCTAGGAAATATAACAGATACTGAAGGAAATCATGAGGAGAAATGTATTTTTTATTTTAGTGCACTGTTAGTTATTAAACCTATCAAACCTATCAATTTCTGTTCTTTCTCTCCCTCTCTTCTCTCCTCTCTCCTTTTTTTTTTTTATTTCTTTTCCTTTTTAGAGGTTGGCAGGTTTTTATTCGTTTTTTGTTTCGTTGGTTTTGTGTGTGTGTGCGTGCACGTTTTTTTTTTTTTCTGTTAAAGAGTTCCTTCAGCAGCTAAAAGAACACAAGGCTGAGGAAGAAGAAAGTGATCTGCCAGGGGCCTGGTGTTACTTGTTAAATTAAATAGTGTTGCACACACAATTAGCCTCAGTGTACACACATATCTGAACATATTAATCCCACAGTCAGTGTTCAAAGTAATTGAGATGAGCTATACCGTAACAAGGATTTTTCTCTCTATTGACCACAGGCTACTGTCTTAGTTCTGGACTGTCACATTGAAATATCTTTATTTCATTTAGATGAAATATTCAAAAGAGTAACACTTCAAAATAGAATACAAAATATTCCTGTTTCGCAAACTGTATTTCAATAGAAAAGATCATGGGAAATTTCCCCACCTACCTTGCTGCAGGACACTTTGCAGCTGTAATTCTTACAGGCAGACTGCTAAGGCTACCAGTAGAATTTCTGCCCTTCTTAGCCCAAAATATACTGTATGAATAGAAACTAAAAAAATGCCTAAGGAAATTCGGTATTCAGTTACACTATGATGAATATCTAACAGATTGACAGCATGTTTATCTGTCTATTCATTCTTCCTGCTGTAATTTTCTTCACATCCTGTGCATTAATGTCCATCCTTATATTTTCATCCTGGATCAATATTAGAGGATAGAAGAGAGTTATAAAATAATATTTTCTGATTTAATAAAAATTAATCTGACTTACCTCTTAGAAATGTGATTTCAGCCTAGTTTGATACGACTCTAGCTGAATCAGGTCTTCAGATGGCTGCGGCTCTGCTCTGCCTGCCTGTGTACTGCTAAAAGATGAGCCTCCATCTGGAACTGATATAAGACGGGTCAGTTATCCCATTGCTTCTTTTTCCTGCTGGAATAACAAGTGTCCCTAGGCATTATTGCATTTGGGAATTTGCTATTAACAACCCACAATACCTCATATGTTTTGCAGATTTTTCAGACTATGACACCAGTGGAACAGGGTGAAAACAGAATTTTCTGTCTGAAATAAGATCTTTACAAAGTACTTTTCCTGGTTGTCTTTATCGTTTGTTTTCTCTGTTACTTTATTTCCCATTATCAGTCAACATTGCAAAAAACTGCTTATTTCTGTGGGACTACTATTTACATTAAAATGATTTATTTTTCCTAAACTGTGTTCTACAGATGTTGTGTTGGGTCTGGCTGGGACGGAGTTAACTTTCCCCACAGCAGCCCTCACAATGCTGTGCTTTGTAGCTAGAACTGTGTTGATAACACACCAGTGTTCTGGCTACTGCTGAGCAGTGCTCGCACAGCATCAAGGCTGAATGTCCCACGCCCTACCCCTCCGTCCCCAAAGGCCAGTAGGCTGGGGGTGGGTTGGGAGAGGACATTAGCCAGGACAGCTGACCCAGTCTGACCAAAGAGATATTCTATGCTGTATGACATCATGCTAAGCAATCAAACCTAAGACAAAGGAGGAGGAAAGGGGCGCATTCGTTATGAAGTTGTTTGTCTTCCGAAGAAACCAGTATGTGTACTGAGCTCCTGCTTCCCAGGAAGGGGCTGGACATCGCCTGCTGATAGGAAGGAGAGAATAAATATTTTTTTCCTTTTTTTCTCCTTTGCTTCTGTGTACAACCTTTCCTTTTGCTTTATTAAACTGTCTTTATCTCAGCCCACGAGTTTTTCATCTTACTGCACTCTCCCAGTGAGAAACAGCCAGGATGTGCTCTGGGAGCAACACATCTGAAGTCCAGTGCAATTTGGCCCTTCGAGTGTCTTGGTGCCCCGATGAGGTGGGTTGTCTCAACCAGGGGCTGGCTGCCAGGGAGGCATGTGCATGGGGCTGGCTCCTGCACGGAGAACGGAGATGGAGCTTCCCAATACAGCAGATGAGAGGACACACCCATGTCAAAAGTAGGTATATAAGCCTGAGCTGGTGTGCAAACTCTCCCCATTCCTCAGCTGGCCAGTATGTTGGGTTTGCTTCTTTGCAATCGACCGCCCAATGAACGGCCTAGCATTATTCAGCGTATGGCCCTGAGCCCAGTCTCCAAATCTGCAGTCGGTGCTGCAGGCCTGGCAAGGGGACAGGTTCCTGGTGGGACGAGTGCCACCTCCTCAGCCACCCAGAAGACACCGCCCTGGTTGCAGAGCCCCCTTGGCAGCTGCGGCCCATTGCACCGGGTGTGAGGGCAGAGCGGAAGGGCTGGGCAGAGCCCCTTTGGCCAGGAGCAGGCCTGCAGGGGCCTCTGCAGCCCCTTCCTCGGCTGTGCCCGGAGCATCCTGCGCTCGGGCGCGGGCGGGGCGGGGGCGCGGGTGCTCCCGCCGCTGCAGCAGCTCTTGCCGCGCTCCCGCCCACTCGCCACTTTGGCTTCCGAGGCGGAGTGAGGGGTCCAGGGACCCCGGTCAGATTCCCTCCACTGGGGCTGTCCCCTCTCCATCCCACAGCCTCCCGGCGGTGTCCGCTGCCCCCACAGCCCCCAAGGGAACCAGTCGCCCCGGTGCCGGGGAGGAGGTTTGCAGCGATCCCAGTGCCGATCCCAGTGTCTCCGCCCCCCTGCCCCTGCCTCCCCGCCTTCCCGGACGTCTGTCTGTCCGCCTGCCCCTCCGCCTCTCTCTCCATCACAGCCATCCCTCCTCCTTGCGTAGCCCTGCATCTTCCTGCCAGACCGAGCATCTCTCTCTGTCTCTGCAGCCCTCCCCCCTCTGTTCCCATATCTCGTTCGTCTGCCCCTTACCCTCTCTCCCCCTTCCTCTTCCATCTCTCCCTCCATCCGTCTGATCGTCAGTCCGTCCCTGCTGACTCTGGCCTTGATTCTGGTGAGTGTCTGCTTGTTTGTGCTTCGTTTTGTTATTCTGGCCTTATTCTCTGTTCATTGTCCCTGTGCGCTGAGGAGAGCTCGCTCCTATTCAATCCATCCCTCTCTCCATCCCTCACCCCTACTCCCCCAAGGACGTACACCCTAGTTGCTCTGTCTGACCACCCTGTCAGCACAATGGTGGGGTGGGGATGTTTCTGGTGCTCCCCACCCTGTCACCCCAGAGTGAGAAGGGGGGAAATTGAGGCAAATGCGTCTGAACCAGAGAGATCTATGTGGATGGGTCTGGAGTGGAGGGTGGTCCCTTTCACCTCCTGGCACTTGGCTGGAAGACAGCCAGATATGACTTGAACTACACCCTCCCCCTCATGCCTTTCTGGGATTTGCTCTGCAATCATGTCCTGGCCTCATTTCTCTCTCCATCATGTTCCTCTTATTACCTAGACTTTCAACCTGCCCTCACAAGCTACTCCATCAACATATCCTCATGTGTGCGGTCTCCTGTGCAGCTACATTGACACAATACTGTTAGTGATGGGTACCTGCTCATCTCTTCTGAAACGGACCCCTCTGCCTCTCCATCTATCCATTTCAACAAAAATTCTGATGTCTCTCTGCCCATCCATCTTTCCCAAAATGGACCTTGCCTGCCAGTCTGTCCGTCCAGCCATGGATGGAGAGCCATGTATTGTTCGTCCCAATTCAGTCCCTACCTTCCTTCCTTCCTTCCTTCCTTCCTTCCTTCCTTCCTTCCTTCCTTCCTTCCTTCCTTCCTTCCTTCCTTCCATCCATGCACTCTTGCTTTCACACCTTCTTCCCTCTGTCTTCCCTTGCTATTCCTTAGTTCTCTTCAAGATTCTCCCATGCTGGGGGTGGAGTCCAGACCTCTTCAATGCAGAGATACTCCTGGTGACAACCCAGTGCTCATGAACAGGGATTCTGGACCCCTGGGTTTGCTTTGGCTATACATGGTGGGTTGGGGCTTCCAGCTACGTGTGTAGGACAGGAAATGACAAGGAATCTTCACCAATGAGGGGCTGACATGGTTTCTGTGGATCTCTCCTCTTACAGAAGAACCTTCTTGTCTGCAGGTCTCCAGAAATGTGGCATCAGAGCTTTGGACTTCTAGGAAAATCCTACGCCCATGACAGTGAGCTGGGGATCAGACAGCTGAGGGACATTTTGGTGATGGGAATGCTCCCAAGGGGGGACAAAAAAAGGAGGACTGTAGGCAGCTATAGGATGAAACAAGGATGAGAATGGTCAAGAACTCTACAGGAAATGGGTGGGGACCAGAGATATGGGGGAAAAGGGAAAAAGGGGAGTGGAGGGCAGACACTGTTTGCTGGTAGGCTCACAATAGACCCTCAGTAATGTTGGTCACCTAGTCTTGGTTTTCAGAGTGGGAACAGCCACATAGTTGAAGCAGCCCCAATCACCTCCTTGTGTCATTCATGTGTGCTGATGGACAGGTTGCATCTCTCCCAACAGCAACAGGATCCTTTTTCCTGGGGAAGTGGCTCTGCATACCCCTGTACCCAGTATCTCTGTGCAGTGCTGTTGTAGATGTTGCTATCCAGGATTATGTGGCTGATGTGGCTGCCGAACTTATCTACCAGAATAAGAGTCAGACCTCCACGGAAGTCCTCTTCGTCTTCCCCCTGGGCCCTCACATGGCCATCTACTCCTTCCAGGCCCGCAGTGAGGATGCCAAGGTCCACGCTGTGCTGCAAGATGAGGTACCAGCATCCAGGGATGAATGGGCGAACCACCACAGGGGCATGGGATGAGCAGCCCATGGCCTGCCTGGTGATCAGCTTTCTGTCCCTCCCTGTCCCTCCCAGGTCCAGCAGCCGCACGAGGCTACAGGGGGCTGGGAGAATCTGGAATACCTTCGGGATCAGTCTGAGTATCCAGGGGAGGCATTTGCCTGCTTCCTGGGCACCCTGTCCCCTGGCAGGGAGGTGGTCGTGACCTTGCGCTACGTCCAAGAGCTGCCATGGGAGCCAGATGGAGCAGCCCGTTTTGTGCTGTCACCCACACTGAATCCCTACAGAACACACTATGGTGAGTGACCCCACAAGGAACCTGCCCTCCCAGTCACACACCCCACAGAAGGATCACAGGGTCCCCATGTACTTTATGAACAGACTTGATGCAACTTCCCTTGGCACCCACAGGGGGACCCACATTGGTTCCCCATGCAGCCCCTGAACAGATTCACATATTCTTCCTTGTGCCCCATGTGGGGATCCACACCTCCCACACACATTTCCCATAAACAGACTCTTGGACCCCTCCATACGCCTTATTGACAACCCCCAGTTCTCTCCACATGTCCTAAATAGGGGTGCCAAATCCTGCTGCGCGCACCCGCACAGGGAGAGCCTTTGTGCTACCCCGGGCCATGTTTCTCCTTGCAGTCTGGAATTGTCGCACTAGCAAGCTGCACTACAGCCTGCTGCTCACCGCTAGCCTACAGTCACCCCGTGGAGTGGTCAATGTCCAGGCCAACTTTGCCCTCACCCCTTTGATCTACACTGCCCAGGACCACAGCACTGCACAGGTATGTCCTCCTGCGTGCCAGGATCCCAGGGGGAGCTGGGGAAGGGTGTCTTCACTGAGAAAAAGGGGATGCACTGGTGTCAGGGCCTGTGCTCCCGGCCAAATGCTGGCTCTGGTCCCCTCCTCCTGTGTATTACCAGGCACCCCTTCTCCAGGTCTCACTGGCTGGCAGCCCCCAACGTCATCATGATTTGGAGCTGCTGGTATATTATGGAGACCCCTCTGCAGTCAGTGCTGTGGTGGAGAAGGGAGACCCTGAGGCCCCTCCAGGTGAGTACAGCTGGGGAGGAAACATGGAGGCACCTCTGGGTTGCAGCAGGCACTGGGGCACAGGGTGACACTAGGAGGCGAGGTATCGTTGGACACTGGGATGGGAATAGTAGGCATTCAGACGGCATAGTTTGGGTCCTGGTGCTCCAGGGTGGGGTGCTGGGGACACTGTGGTGAGCTATCAGCTATAGCAGGATGCACATGTGAGGTTCTATGTTAGGTCTCACTGGGTAGCTGTATTGGAGACACTGGATTGGAATACATGAGGCACTGGGGTGTGCAATTGGTGGACAGTGCAGTAGGGTATTGAGGTACCAGTGTAGGGCACCACAGGCTCTGGGATGGTGGAAGCCCAAAGCACAATGAGAATCCGTACCAGAAGGAGGAGGGAGGTCCTTATCTGGCCTTCATCCCACCCCATGCCTCCTCCAGGCTCCCTCCTTGGTGACCCCATGGTGTTGGTGACGCTGGCACCCAGCATCCCTGAGGCAGTGCCTGGGCAGCGCCAGTCTGGAGAGTTCATCTTCCTCCTGAACACCACATTCCTCGAGCATGCACAGGTACCTCCTCAGAGCAGGGACCAGGATGGGGTGGAGGAGCAGGCTGAGGGGGAGCGGGCCAGGGCAGGTGTTTATGCAGGGACAGAGGCATGAGGGGGGATTGGTGGGGCCTGAAAAGGGCCTGAAATAACTTGTGTGACCAGCAGAGTTCAGGGCACTGGCTTGGGTCACCCAGGAGAGACCAGAGGCTTTAAGAGGACCAGGCTATGGGCCAAGGCACCTGTACTCCTTACAAGTGCCTCCCAAGACCTGCCTGCTGTGTCTTTCCACAGGACTCCCTGCTCTTCCTTCTCAAAAGCCTGCCCCTGGGCTGCTACTTCAACATCTACTGCTATGAAGAAACCTCTGTGGGCATCTACTCGTAAGCAAACATGGCACAGGCTGGGTGCTATGGTGCTGGATTGGGTGCTGTGGGTAGGGCTGGATACTGTGGGGCATGGTCAGGTGCTGGAATGGGTGCTATGAGGAAGGGTTAGATGCTGGAGGGCACGGGTGCATGTTCTGATGCTGGATGGTATAAGGCAAGGCTGGGTGCAGGAGGGCTCGACTAGCTGCGGGAGGGCAGGGCTGGATTCTGGGGTTGTCCTCTTTGTGGCATTATGGGACAGCACCTCTTGGGCTTCTGCTGAGAAGAGACTTGTAGGAACTACGAAGCCAGGTCTCTGGAAGAACTACTACGGGGCGGGGACTTGCAGAGGACCTTAGGGCATAGCTGTGGGAAGTGCTATGGGACAGGGTCTCAGGAGCACTAGGGCCAGCACAGAGCAATGTGCTCTCCAAACATGCTCTGTCCCCTGCAGGCAAAGTGTCGAATATACTCAGGACAACCTGACCGAGGCCATGCGGCGCATCCCCTCCACCGGCTCCAGTCTGGGTGACTCCAATCTGCTGGAAACCCTCCGCTCAGTCTACAATACCCCTCGTCCCCACCGCCATCCACGACAGGTCTGGGTACAGGGGCATGGAGGGGTGGAGGGACAGGTGTCCAAGGGGAGAGAGAGAGGACACAGGAGTGTGGGTGGAAGGAACCACCCAAAGTACACGGTGGTCACAAGGGAACAAGGATGGTACTGTGGGTCGGGGAGGGGGGAATGGAGAGGTGGGTCTGTATCTTTGGGGGTTTCTGCCCCTGAGTGGATATCTCTCCCTAGGGTACTCTCTCTACAGAGGGTCTCTCTGCTGGACCCCTCTCTCCATTTCAGGGGCCTGCTCTCCCCATTTGGGGGTCACTGTGCCAGACCCCCACCACTCATGTCCCCTGTCTCTCAGCTCTTCATCTTTATGGCTGGGCTACCCCCTGATGTGGAAGCCATTGCAGCTGAGGTCTGCCGTCACCGCAACAGCCACCGGTAATGGAGACTCGCTCCCCAGTCCTCCAGTCATCCTTTGCTTGCCCAGTCATTTCCATCCCTTCCATGCTTCGTGACCAGCAGAAGTAGGGAGGTGATTGTCCCCCTGTACTCAGCATTGGTGAGGCCACACGTTGAGTAATGTGTCCGGTTCTGGGCACCTCAATATGAGAGAGATATCGAGGTGCTGGAGCGAGTGCAGAGGAGGGCAACGAAGCTGGTGAAGGGCCTGGAGAATAAATCTAATGAGGAGAGATTGAAGGAGCTGGGACTGTTTAGTTTGAGGAAGAGGAGGCTGAGGGGAGACCTCATCGCTCTCGACAACTACTTGAAAGGACATTGTCGAGAGGTTGGTGCTGGTCTCTTCTCACAGGTAATTAGCGATAGAACAAGAGGGAATGGCTTCAAGCTGCAACAGGGTAGGTTTAGACTGGACATTAGGAAAAAATTCTTCACAGAGAGAGTGGTCAGACATTGGAATAGGCTGCCCAGGGAGGTGGTGGAGTCACCATCCCCGAATGTGTTTAAGACTCGTTTAGATGTGGTGTTAAGGGATATGGTGTAAGGGAGAACTTTGTAGAGTGGAGCTGATGGTTGGACTCAATGATCCCAAGGGTCTTTTCCAACCTAAATGATTCTATGATCCCTGATGAGGGTCCCTGTTCACTAGTGCCTGTCCCAGTCCTTGGGTGCCTCCAGTGTCCCAAAGACCCTTCCCACCCAGCACAGCTCTCCAGTGCCAAGCTCCCATGTGGCAGTCTTTGCGTACTACTCCCACAACCAAGGCACCTTTCACAGAGTGAGCAGGGAGACTGAGGCACAGGGCTTGTACACCCTGATGTGTCCCTAAGCTCTCTCTCAGCCCCACTAGACTCACCCCATCTCTGCCCCAAGTCCCAGCTCTCCTCTGCCAGCTCCCCGTCTAACCCCAGCTCCAACCCCAGGCCCTCACTCCCTGCTCTTCCTCCTGCCCCCTTGTTCTGCAACCCAACTTTGTTCTTCCAGCTTTAACTCCAGCCTGTGTCCTCCAGCTCTACTCCACATCCTTGCGCCCACCTCTGGCTCTCATTTCTGACACCTTTCCCTGCTTCCCCCATAGGTGTTTCTCCTTCTGCTTCTCTGAGGACAGCGCTGCCCTGGCTATGGCCCTGGCCAAGGAGACAGGGGGTGAAGCTGCCTACGTCTCCTCTGACAGCAGTATGAGCCTTGTGGTAGGAACCCAGGAGTCCTGGCAGGTCCCCCTCTATTCCACAGGCACACTGACTTCCAAGTACCCCAGCACCTGCACTGCCCACACACAGTAGTCGAGACCCAGCTGCCCCAGGACCCCAGGCACTCACTTTCCCTGACTCTACCCACACTGAGAACCCAGGTGCCCAGGCTTCTACCCCACTACAACCCACAGACATCACTGCACCCAGGGAACCCAGCTGGCACAGGCTACCCCACACATTCCACTGTCCCCCAGAGATCCCCAGCATGGGGGGACATGGGCTGAACCCTGGTGGAGCTGCCAACTGTGGTGTCCTGCCCTCTGTCGCCAGGTGCTGAAGTGCCTGAAGCAGGCCCTCAAGCCAGCAGCTGAGGGAGTCTCTCTGAGCTGGACCCTGCCCCGCGGCCTGGAGGTTGAGGTGCTGGGGGGCACTCCTCAGTCCATCTTCCAGGGTCAACACAACCTCCTCTATGCCCAGATCCATGGACAGGCACAGGTGAGAGCTGGGCCTACAGTTACCTTCCAGTAGCCTCCCAGTAATCTTTCAGTAACTTTCCAATATCCCCCAGTAACCATCTTGTGTCCCCAGTAACCTCCAGTAGCTTCCCATGTGTTCACAGGATACAACAGTGGCCAAAGGGGTCATGACCTTGCAGTACAGCCTGGATGGCCAAGATGTCACTTACACCATTGAATTCCCCCTGTGCCCACAGGGAGATGGCCGGTGAGAGCCCGTCCTAAGGGAAGATGCATGCATCCCCCTCATTGCTCACATTGACTCCAGCTGAGAAGGGGCCCAGATAGATTACACATTCCCACCTTCCACACACAATCCCAAACTGGCAGAGAACCCAGGTGTCCAAGCATGCCTCCCTTCCCTGATTTGACCCCACAGTGGTAGGACCCAGAAACCTGGGCATCGCTTTCAGACAGACAAGGACCCAGGCGTCCAGGTTTCCCCTCTGTCCATCCTCAGCCCTGAAGGGAAAGAATTCAGGTGTCCAGGCTCTCTCTCTGTCCACCTTCTCCTAACATGAAGATAAGCCAGGTGGTCAGGCTCACCCCATTCTGTCCCCAGGCTGGCTGGGCATCGTCTGGCTGCGAGGTGCTTGATGAAGAGGTTGTTGCCAGAGTCTGTGAGTGGGTCAGGGGAGGAACCAAGACATCGCGCAGTTGAGATCAGCCTCACTTCGGGGATCATCTGCCCCTTTACCAGCTATGTGGGGGTTCGCACACCACAGAGGGTCACCTGGTACCAAAGTAAGGAAAGACATTTCTGGGAAAGAGCTGGTGGGGCAGCTCCATGGGATGTTTTCATTCCACTGGATCTGGAACCCCAACCACAGGGCACCCCCAGTCTTGCGGGGTAGGCCCCATCACCACCAGGTGCTTCTTTCCCATCTGTTTAATTCAGCCCCTTGCCCTCTTTGCTCTCAAAGGGCCCCTGGCACTGTTGCCTCCCCGCCAGTCACTCATCCCCTGCCAGATCGTTGAACTTCGTGGCTCCAGGATCTCTTCCTGCTATCCTAAGAGCATCTGGGTCCCACCTGGCTGGCTGACAGCGGTGCGTGCATCATGGCTTGCCCTCCGTCAACTTACCCATGACATTGCTGCCCTGCCCCAGAGGGGAGCTTGCTCAAAAGGTATGGGGCCTTGACCCACATGGGAGATGTCGGGATAACCTAATATCTTATAGAAGGGTTATGCTGCCATGTCTTGCCCATGGCATGGAAACCAATGAATTTTGCCTTTACCCCTTCCCTTAGTTACCCTTAAACCTGCAAGTCCTTCAGCAAATATCAGACCCAGCTCAAGGACACCCAGGGATGGGGCAGGGATGGTGCTGGATCATAAATACACGTTTGGATAAAATGTTTTGGGAGAGTATCAAGGGAGGTCCTGGGACATGGCTTGGAAGGAATGACAGGAGAATAGGCAATGACCGAGGTTGGAGATGAGTTAGGGGTGTCCAGAAAGAGCTGTGGATGGGTCTGCTCTGGGGACGTACAGGAAGGAGCTTAGACTGCAGGTAGCTGCCTAAAGAAGAGCAGAGATAATGTTCTGGAGCATTATTATTGCACAGGGGAGTAGAGAGAGGTCAGATTCCTGTCATTCTCCCAACCCTGCTGTTCACATCTCCTCCCACAGCATGTAAACCACCACCACCACTTTTTTCTTCTCTCAAGTATGTGGATCGCATGGAATTTGGTTTGTGCTCTTCAATTTTGTGGCGATGGTGCCCTGAAGCCGCTGCCAAGTGTCAGGAGCTGGTGGCCCTGCAGAATGCAGATGGCTCCTGGGCCCTCAGCTCAGGACTGGCCTCTGTGCTAGAAGTTGATGAGGATGAAATCAAGGGAAAGATGCCTGATGAGGTAAGGGGAGAACCCCTTACGGTGGCAGCATGTCATCCTGGAGCAGTGGGAGCCCATTGGCTGGTGGCAACACTGGCATCCAAAGGGCAGACAGAGAGGAATGAAGGGATCAGAAACCAGAAGCCACAAAGGAAGGGGTGGGAAGCAGTGAGGGGGCAGGGAGGATGCTCAGCACTGCGTGCTAGTCTCAGTTGTTGTTCTACTACAGGTCATGGAGCCAAGCATCTGGGCCACAGTGCTGGCTGTGACCTGGGTACACAGACATGACGAGTATTACCAAGACCTCTGTGAGCTGCTGGAGGCCAAGGCTGTGACCTGGCTGTGCAGCCAAGCTGGTGAGTCTTGATGATCCTTCTCCTGCTGATCCCCACAGAACAGCCTCCTCCATTCTCTCTCCAGTGGGACCTGCCTCACCCCTTTGCAGGACCACAATTTCCTGGGGGCAGGTGAAGGAGTCCTGTGTCTCCATTCTCCTTTCCATTTGTGGAGTCTCCCTCCTGCCTAACTTCCCTAGTGTGCCTGTCTCTCTCTGACTGCAGTGTCTCAGCTGGACAAGTGCCTGGAGACAGCCAACACCCTCCTTGGGAGCAGCGTGAAGCCAAGTGTTTTCAGGCTCTGAGCTCAACACGTGCCTGTGCTACAGATCAGCAGCACCTGCAGAGATAAAAAGGGCCAGAAAGTATAGCCTAAATTCACCTACCATGCTGGGATACCACTATTGCTACCAGCTGCGATCTTACATTACAGATGAATTCTCACTGCTTATGTCTTATACCAGTTGGGCTGAACCTGTAGCATGCCGAACTCCTCAAGAGAAAGCCTCTAGTTCAGAGCCTCCAGCGTGTTTGGTTTGGATGGAGGTGGGAGTGGGAAGGAAGCATCACATTCTCCAGTGGTTGCGCTTCCTGCATTTGGCTTTGGCAAAATGGGCTACTGGCCTCCACAAAGGTGGTGCTTAGGGAGATGGTTTAGTGGTGGTTTTGGTAGTGTTAGGTTAACAATTGGACTTGATGGTCTGCAGGGTCTTTTCCAATGCAAATTATTATATGATTCTATGGTTTCTGTCCTGACGAGAGACTGCTGTGCACACCAGAAGAGTGTTTAGAGGTGTCAACGGCAGTGGCTCCCAATGAAGGACTCCTGCTGCACCCCACTCACCGAACTCTTCCCTTTACCCCATAAGATCAGGCTGTGTCAGGAACTCCCGTATCTGCGTTGCCACGTAAAACAATCATTTTGGAAGTAAAACTCTCATCCGCATCAGTCCCAGCCCATCACAATGTCCAAGAGAACTCATGTGGGGCGAGATTGATTTGAAAACTAGTAGTATGTTGGAGGTGGAACAGCAGGAGGTTTTGATTAGCAAACCAATCATGCAATGTACCACCTCCTGCCCCAGCACCCTTCATTCATGGGTCTCATGCCGTGTTGGCAAAGTCTCTGATTCATTTTCCAATAAACAGTGAATCTTCTCTAAGCCAAAAGGTGCAACATAGTCTTTATTTCAGTCGGGTCTATGATCCTTCCTTCCAGGGGCCGTCTATAAGTCACCAGGAGGGGCACGAAAGGTCGCTTCCCAGAGAGCTGTGTACTGTAATACAGTGAATAAGGGACTGCCATTGCTCTTGGAAGAACATAGATCTGTTCTAGGTTAGCAAGACAAGAGTTAAGGACATGCCAGGCTTTTTCTAGACTCCTTTTGGCTTGAACTTATTTCAGCTTGATCTTAGAGGTACCGGCTGTAGCAACATTTGCCCAGCAGATTGATGACTGATATCTAACTTATCCTAGCTGTAACAGAAAAGTTGTCAGGTGATTAATGTCCAACTTGGTTTTAGCTTTAACTTTTTAACTCCATTGGAGCATGCGACTCTGAAGATAAATGCTGTTCTCCCTTTAAGCTTCATCTCTGCTATCTGGAGCAGACACAGCGCTAATGTCTGAGTGCATTGGCAGCCCCCTCCTTCCCTGGGCGTCAGTGGGGAGACAGAGGAGTCACCTTCCCCAGAGATGCAAATGGGATGGGGCTGAGAGGAATGTCCCTGCCACACTTCTTGGGGTGCAGAAGGAGGAAAGAAGGGCATTGGGGACCTCCCATTTTGGAGAGGTGAATCATGGCTGTGAGGAAGTACTGGTAGCTCAGCTTACTTCAGCCACCAACAAATGCATTGTTGACCCAGGGACAGGTTTTGGCTTCTTCCCTCCAAGATACTTCCAAGGGTTGATCGAACTTGGTCTCCATGGCCTGGAGGGAATACCAGACTCTGCTTCTTTCTCCCCATTGACCACTGGCAGAGGCTGAAAAGGCAACCTCAGTCAGCCACGGCCGCCTAATTCTGAAGGAGTCAATCCCACTTTAGTCTTCTGCAGAATGTGAGCTGAATCCCCTTTTCGGAGCCTCACCAGGCTCTGCTGCATCAGTTTGGAAAAGGCTGTGCTTGTTGCCCCACCTCAGTTTCTCTTTTTCTCACAGCAGGCTGAAATGCTTTGGAGGTCTGGGGAGGGACAGCCATTGCCTGAGGTGTTGAAACAGTTTGCACCCACTCAGAGCTTTCATCCTCCACAGGGATACACTTGTGCAGTGCTCCCTCCCTGAAATCCCACAGGAGGCACCCTCCAGGACACCGATTATTTCCATAACACCAGGATATGGCATTCAGGTGCTTCAGGTCCAGAGCTCCATCTATGGATGGAAGAGTGAAAAAGCTAAACTTTCTGTTGGCCTTCCTGCGAGGTAAGGGCTTTCAGAGAGAATAGGTAGGTAAGCGATATGGGGCAGAACAGGTGACACCCAGACCTGAGTCCTCATTCACAGGCACCATCACACTCTTCATTCACAGTGTTCAGCGGGGGAACCTCTCCTAATTGCACTTGTCATTAACATCTCCAGACACAATTCATCCCAGCCTCAGAGAAGGGTGCATTCGAGTTTGGGTGCATCACTTTTTGAGCAGCCCACCCATCCCAGAATTTCTATGGACCCTTAGCTGCTTTCCTTCAGCATCTCCATCTCCCTCTAAAGGCTCAAAAGCCATGGGGAGCAAATAAGCGGGGACATCATTGTGCTCACCCACAATCTTGGGAAATTGGGAAAACCCTAAGATGCACTCTGGGCAGAGGGTTCTGTTCCTCAAGCATGGGCTTTCCCTGAGCATGCACGCAGGTTTGTAATGGGTATTTACCACAAGCACACACTAGATGCTGCTCCTTCCCCACTCCCCACTCTATGCACTCAGCAGCCTCTTAATGGCAACAGAACACAGAGCCCTAAAACCACAGCTGGGAGCCCAGAGGTACTCAGCACCCGCGGTGCCAATTCTTCTCCTGACAGGAAAAAAGGCATCTGATATGATATGACATCAGTTGTGTGTTTTCCTCTGTTATTGGGGAGGAAAGCATAGAGCGGCATGAGCCAGTGAGGGAAGAAACTGTGACTATAGGAAGTACACGTGGAGAGATCTGTAATACCTTACCTAGGCTGTGGCCTGTGGTTATGATAATCACAGCAATAGCAGGCGCATTTATGTCAGTTATGTCTCTTTAAATTTGCCAGTATGTGACTACAATATAACTGTGATATGATTGACTCTAACAATTGGCAGTGGATACCTATCAAGCAGTCAGCCACACAGCCATGGTCACTATTAGCAGTGCAGTGTTACAGTTATGCAGGCACTTTCAGATGCCTTTGGACAAGCACTCTCAGATCCCTGAGAGCTACCAACCTGCTGAGTTCCACAAGACCTGCATGGAGAAAGGGAATGGGAACAACAGTCATCACCTAGAGAGTTTCTCCTGCTTGGATTCAGGAAAGCATGTGATTCCAGGTGCCTCTCTTCCTCCTCTCTCTCTCAGTCTATACAGAGAGTGTGCTTGGGAACACCTTCATTGTTGTGCTGGTGGCAACACACCAGCATCTCCCCAGCCCAGTGGAGAATTTGTCCAGCTTGGAGATCTGCTACGCTTCCACCGATCTTCCTAGGCTGCTGGCCAGCTTCCTGACTGTTGCACCACCTCTGCTCAGGACTGCTATGGTTCAGCTCTATTTCTTTGAATCTCTTGTAGTCTCCAAGTGTTACCTGCTGACCACCATGTCCTACGAACAGTACCCGGCCGTATGTCACCTCATGCTCTATACAAGAATGGTGAACTGGAAGGTGTTTTTCCAGCTGGCAGTTGGCTTGTGGCATGGAGGAACGACTAGTTCCACAATCATCACATACTTCTCAAGCCTATTGAAGTTTTGTGGCCCCAACCCAATTGACAATTGACGTCACAACGTCTGTGATTTGATCTCTTTGCTGGAGCTCTCCTGTAGTGACACCAGGCTGCTATAATGTCCATCCCAGATGCGGTCTTACTATTTTTATTCCCTCTGGCATCCTATGTCTGCATTACAGATTCCATCCTGAGGATCTTATCAAGTAAGGGGAGGCAGAAGGCCTTTTATACCATGTGTGAGAACTGAAAGCCTTCTCACACATCACTGTGGTCAACATTTTCTAAGGGACACTTCTTACTGTCTCTTTGCTGCCTGGGACACCTCCACTGAGTAACCTGAACAAAACCTTCTCCTTTTTCTATACCATCTTCCCACCCCTGGTCAATCCACTGTAAGCCTGAGGAATGGAGAGGTCAAGCAATCCTTGAGAAAAGCTGTCAGGAACACGGTGGCCTGCCCTGAGAGTGCACCCTAGCTGTGCATCACTGGCTACAAAACACTCTTTATTTCTCCTCAAAACTGTAGGGATGATGTGGAGGGAATACATTACGTAGCAGGTATATCTCTGGAGGTGTCTGGCTGTCAGAACAATTTTAGAAAGGCAGGCAGGGAGAGAGAAGAATTCCTTTCAGAAACATGAGTCTTCACTAAAAGGTAGTGGAACAAAATGTTTTTGCTTTATTCCTTTGAGGTAAAAAGAACATTCTTGCATGTGGGAACTATATACACAAGAACTATAGTCTTTCTGCATGAGATACCAAGAAAGACCACCTAGAAGGCTACTGGGGGCAATCAGGCATGTGCATCGTGAAAATCAGCAGTTTCAGCTATCTTCTTGTCCCAAGAAGTGCCGTGCAAGACGCCAACGTACACAGAGACCAAAGGTATTTTATTATAGTTTATTTGCGCAGAGATGGGCACTAGGTGGTATTCCACAAAGCTAGCGTACCTGTTCACAAAATCTTCAGTACATTTATATGAATCAAAACACAGAAGTACATGCCTTTAGTTATGATTATTGGTTAGTACCTTATTTTAACAATTTCAATTGGTTAGTATTATTCCTTGCTTTCATTTAAAGTTACAGTGCCCTTTAATTGATATGCACGTGCTCCAGTACAGTGGGGGGTAAGCCTGTTCATCTCCAATTGAGTTGGAGATCTCCCCCTGCCACCTTTCCCTTAGTTAAAGCTGACTTTTGCTGACTTTATGGTTTTTTTGCAATTATTTGGCTTTCAGCACCTCCTGGGCTACGATGTTTTGTTTTTATCAGCCTTTAGTCCTTCTTTATCAGCCTTTCAGATCTTCTTCAAGGATACAGTCATTAGTAAGGCATGCATTAATAAAGTAGCCAAGCTTACTTATTACAAAGTAGAATATCCCTTTTTCTGCTGTACATTAATCCAGCAGGCTCGTACAGACTGCTGCTCCGGGGGTGTGCTCAGAATGGCAGGTTTAGGGATTGTGCTGGCTGTTTGGGGTTAGCCATGAAAAATGAGCTAGACATGAGAACAAGGGGTTAGAAAAGGAAAAAGATACTTGGAGAAGATTTCACCCTCCCCCACGTAGAAGTTCACAGTTCAGGTGCTAAAACTTGTTCATCTCACCTGTTTTTTTTGGTTTGGTTTGGTTTTTTTTTGTTCAGTTGTTTGGTTTGGGTTTGGGTTTTTTTGTTGGTTTTTTTGTGTTGGTTTTTTTTACAGTCATTAACATTTACTGTTCTTGTTTGCTTAGCATTTGCAAAACAACCACATCTGTTTCCAAATTTGTGTCTTCCTTCTGGGTGTTTAACACCTTTCTTTCAAAACCAGCCTATTCAGCTAAGGAAAGAAAAGTTCCTGTGTGACTGCCTAGAGCCAGAACCTGCCAGGAGCTCTGGCTGCAGGGAGATATCTCCAGAGCCCTGGCTATTTAGTGTGAACAAGGGCTGACTCATTGCCAGAAGGCTTATGGACAGTGCTGAACAACATGTTTCTCAGGTGTCTGGTGAGGTAATGCCTGATACTTTCTTCTGGCCTCAGGTTATTCAGTTGCCAACAGGATGTGCTGATATTATCATTCATGCTCGTTGTGGTCCTTTTAAGATTTTCAGGCCAGACCCTTTTTAAAGTTTAAGACTTCAACGTCCCTCTTGTACAGAGGGGCCCAGAACTGAACACAGCACTCGAGGTGAGGCCTCACCAGCGCCGAGTACAGAGGCACCATCACTTCCCTGCTCCTGCTGGCCACGCTATTCCTGATAAAAGCCAGAATGCTATTGGCCTTCTTGGCCACCTGGGCACACTGCTGGCTCATGTTAAGCTGGCCGTCCACCAGCACCCCCAGGTCCTTTTCTGCCGGGCAGCTTTCCAGCCACTCTTCCCCAAGCCTGTAGCATTACTTGGGGTTGTCATGACGGAAATGCAGGACCCGGCACTTGGCCTTATTAAACCTCATACAGTTGGCCTTGGTCCATCGATCCAGCCTGTCCAGCTCTGTAGAGCCTTCCTACCCTGAAGCAGATCAACACTCCCACCTAGTTTGGTGTCGTCTGCAAAGTTACTGAGGGTGCACTCAATCCCCTCATCCAGATCATTCACAAAGATATTAAACAAAACTTGCCCCTAAACTGAGCCCTGAGAGACACCAATGGTGACGGGCCGCCAAGAGGATTTCACCCCATTAATCACGACTCTCTGGACATGGCCATCCAGCCAGTTTTTACCCCAGCAAAGAGTACACTTGTCTATGCCATGATTCGCCAGCTTCTCCAGGAGAATGCTGTGGGGGACGCTGTCAAAGGCCTTACCAAAGTCCAGATAGACAATGTCCACAGCCTTCCCAGCATCCAGAAGGCAGGTCACATGGTCATAGAAAGAGATCAGGTCAGTTAAGCAGGACCTCCCTTTCCTAAACCCATGCTGGCTGGCCCTGATCCCTTGGCTGGCCCTGATCCCTTTAAGGTGGTAAACCCTCCTGTTATTCCTAAGTTCCTTCAGAAGTTCCTTATGCATCCAGACCGGCCATTTTCCCCGCCCTTTACACTTGCGATACTTGGGGACAGCCTGCTCCTGGGCCTTTAAGATTTCCTTCTTGAAGTGTGTCCAGCCTTCCTGGACCCCTTTGCCCTTCAGGACTATCACCCAAGGGACTCTTTCAACCAGTGTCCTGAACAAGCCAAAGTGCGCCCTCCAGAAGTCCAAGGTGGAGGTTTTGCTAACCCCCCTCCTTACATCACTACAAATTGAAAACTTGACCATTTCATGATTGCTAAACCCAAGACGACCTCCGACCACCACATCTCCCACAAGTCCTTCCCTGTTTGTGAACAGTAGGTCCAGCGAGGCACCTCCCCTGGTAGGCTCACCTACCAGTTGGGTCAGGAAGTTCTCTTCCATGCACTTGAGGAACCTTCTAGCCTGCCTGCTCTCTGCTGTGTTATATTTCCAGCAGATACTCAGCAGGTTGAAGTCCCCAACCAGAACAAGGGCTGGCGATTGCGAGACTTCAGCCAGCCGCTTACAGAATACTTCATCTGTCTCCTCATCCTGGTTGCGTGGTCTATAGCATACTCCCAGCACAAGATCTCCCTTATTTGCCTTCCCCTTCATCCTTACCCATAAACACTCGACTTTATCATCACTGGAATCTAGCGCTATACAATCAAAACATTCCCTGATGCACAGAGCCACACCCCCACCTCTCCTTCCTTGCCTATCCCTTCTGAAGAGCTTATAGCCATTCATCGCAGCATGCCAGTCGTGACAGTCATCCCACCACGTTTCCATGATGGCAACTACATCATAGGTGCCCTGCTGCACAACGGCTTCCAGCTCATCCTGTTTGTTGCCCATGCTACGTGCATTTGTGTAGATGCACTTGAGCTGGGCTACCGATTTCACCCCCATCCTTGGCCCTTTATCCCTAGGCTCGTTACTAGTGGGCCTGGTTTTATCCCCTTCCCCCTTCGTTTCTAGTTTAAAGCCCTGTCTATGAGCCTTGCTAATTCCTGGCCTAGTCCCCTTTTCCCCTTTTGGGATAGGCTTTTCCCATTCTTAGCAAGCAGGCCTGGTGTCCTGCAGATCAAACTATGATCACAGAACCCAAAGTCCTGCTGGTATCACTAGTTTTGGAGCCAGGTGTCGATCTGTCCAATTTTCTTGTTTACCCATTCGTCAGTCCCCAAAACTGGAAGGGCAGAGGAGAACACAGTTTATGCTCCCGAACCCTTGACAAGCCGTCCCAACGCCCTGGAAACTTTCTTCATTGCCCTCAGACTTCTAGTGTCCAGCTCCTCACTCTCTGCCTGTACGATCAAAAGAGGGTAATAATGTGAGGGCTGTATCAGGCCAGGAAGCTTCCTGGCTATATCCTTAACGCGGGCCCCAGGGAGGCAGCAGACCTCCCTGTGGGAAGGGTCCGGCCTGCATATGGCACGCTCAGTTCCCCTCAGAATGGAACCCCCTATGAGTATTGCCCTCCTCCTGCTCTTCACAGAAGCAGTCTTAATGCGTGGAGCTGGCTGCTTTGGCAATTCCCCGGATGGGGCTTTATTGCATACTTAATTACCTCATCGTCTGTCTCCAGAGGCCCGTATCTGTTCTGTACGGGCAGATCCCATGGGCTTTCTCCAAGAGCACTGCAGAGTTCATCTGCACCTATGCGGATACCACGAGTAGCAGGTGGATCCCATTCGTCCAGAGCCAGACTGTGACTGGCTCACAATAAGATGTGACTGCCTATCCTGACCATTGCCTGTAATTAACACCTTCAGTTTTGCAGTGAGGTTGACCTCAGCTCTGTGTATAACTAGAAAAGCTAAAAATATTATTTCTAAATGCCAGTAGTCAACCTGGAACCCGTCCTCCCTGATGTGCGCTGTAGAGAAATGAACATCTGGAGACAACTGTTTATTTTCCCTAATATTTCTGTCCAAAAAAAGTGGAGTTATGTGGCTGCCATGTGGATGGATCCTGCCTGCCTTTATGCTCTGGCTCAAAGGAGAGCTTAAGGGTTCTAAGTTGCCTTTGCTTTGTAGTTCTTAGAATTGTAAAGCTGTGTGAGTCAATTATTCCCTCCCTTCGGGTTGGGGATGAATTGCTTAAGTATGAGCATCTTACGCCATAGGAGCTGGCAGGTAAGGTGCAAGACACACACGTGTCCTACAGGAGTATCACCTGTTGGCTGCAGAGATTACTTCAAGTCATCCAAAATGTTACCAAATGTTTATCTTTAGGTAACTAAAAGCTACCAGCCCCAAAAAGTAGCTGAGAAGAATCCCAGGCAGCATTAGAGTTGGTGTGCTGCATCCCTTCTTCTGATTGAACTGGAGAGAGGCTGATCAGCCCTTTCCTTCAGCATTGTGGATTCTCTGGAGAAAAGAGCTTTATGCAAAGAAAGAACAGATAAAGTGTGAAGAAGCAATGAGGCAGAACCAGGAGAGGTTGTCCCAGGGGGTGGAGAGACCAGTGTATCTGTGGAAGAAACGCTTGGACAATCTAGTGTAAAGGATGTGGCAGGTAGGATCTCAGCTGCAGGGCGGCAGGTGGAACTGGACAGAAAGAAGTTTTGGGGTGGCGTTTTGGGAGCTGGGTCCTTGTATGAACAGTAGTCTCTGTCACAGGTCCCTGACATGACTGGCATGGCATTGCTCTGTAGAAGTCTTTCTCTGCACGGCTTTAACAGTGTGTCCCAAGTCAGGAGCTCTGGCAGGGCTGCAAAACTGTTCAATATTTAAGGTGAGAACATAGGCATACAACATTCCTTTCACTTGCAAGAAATAAAAACTCTGCTGATTAAAATCAGCATGCCATTTGAAATAAAGTGCACTCATTTGCCTTAGGATTTGGTATGTATTACAAATATTTGTAAGAGCAAGATGTAGAGACAAACCCTACAGGCTCTGAAGAAATTACATAGGTGTCTCCTAACCTTCCCTAACGTAGCTGATTCTGAACTAAATTTACTTCATCTGGCTGTCTCTGGGATTGTTTCCCACTGGAACCAAAAAAGCATAGATGATAAGATCAGAGGAATTTCGTTTCACAGGTGGTTTCTAAAGTTTCATGAGGTCACTGCCCTCCTTACAGCAGGTAAAGTTATTTCTTCTTTGAACACGTGATTCTTAATCTCTAAGAAAAAACACCAAAATACTCCAAAAATAGTTGTATATCCTCTAGAAGATAAACTCTCTGAAACCGTAAGCAAAATGCAAAGGCAATATGGAGAAGATTAATTTTTTTTTTAATATTTGTTTTTAGATGGTTAAGTTCCTCCGTCTTTCCTTTCCTCCTTCTTTCCTTCTGTTATGGCAATAAAAGGTAAAGCAACCAAGAAAGCAGTGAAAGTAATCATCGGTTTACTGAAAGTGAGCCTACATCCCCTAAAATTTCTTCCCCAAAGTGTTAAGTAAAGTAATTTTGTTAACATTTTTTTCACTTTGTTCAACAAGATGGAGTTCCACTAACTGTGACGAGGATTTAGAAGTCCATCTCTGGTGGACAAATATCTGCACCCCATGAGGACAGGAGTGTATTCTGAGGCATACAGTATATCCTTCAGAAGACAAGTACACACAGGATTTTACACACCATCTAAAAATCCAAGGGCACACAAATAGTTGTAGAAGCATATCTTAAAAATAATGTATTTCTATTGTTATCTACTTAGGCTGTTTCTTTTTATTGTTTTCCTTTGCAGTGTCTTAACAAAAGTAAATCTGGAGAAGAATGAGGGAAAATCATGACCAATAGCCTGAGACTGAGCAGATAATCATGGAGATTTGTTTCTCATAATATTAAATGATGATTTGATTAATGATTTTTATGTTCTTAAGCAAAGATCTGCTTTTCTATATAAAAAACACTAGAAACATAAATGTTGGATAGTTTATCAATAGGTGGGCTGAGGTAATGGTAGGAGGGCATTCTACTTTACAATAGGGAGAAACAGACCTTTAAGGGAGAATCTCAGAAGCAGAAGGAGGTCTGGAAAATTCAGAGGCATTACCTCTTTAAAGCGCCTTTTCCTCTCTGCTGACCAAAACTAGAGATTGACTCAAGAGATCACTGGATTCAAAGCAACAAACACTTCTAAGGTACACTTCACCTCAGCCTGCTCTGAGTATCCTCAGTTCAGATTATTTCTTCTTAAGAACTACCATTGTTGCAGCCATATGAACTTCACTGAAAACAACATCACCCTTATTAGCAGCAAAGGTTGACACAACACTGCGACTACCCATGAGCGTGGACCATGCAGAACAGGGCCGACAAGGATGGGGATGTGGCTATGTGTATTAATTTTTCCTGAGAAATGATACAAATTCACAGAATGCCGCTTTGATGACTTTGTTTCGCAAGCTGTAGATCAGAGGGTTCACAGTGGGAGTCACCAGAGCATACATAATACTCACTGGTTTGTTTTTCTTTTCTAATAGAGCGCTAGTTGGCTGGATATAGGTGTAGATGATGCTGGAGTAGAACAAGCCAACAACAGCAAGGTGTGAGGAGCAGGTGGAGAAGGCTTTCCACTTCCCTTCAGAACCCTGGATCTTCAGGATGGTGATAATGATAAGGCAATAGGAGAGGATGACCAGCAGGAAGTTTCCCATGCCTAAGATGATGTCTGCCGTGTAAACCATGATTTCACTGAGATAGGTTGAGCTGCAGGACAGGGCAAGGACTGGGGGTATCTCACATAAGAAATTTTGGACTAAATTTGGCCCACAAAAGTCCAACTGTGCCACAAGAAGGGTGTTTATGAGGGAATTGACAGTACCGATTCCCCAGACACCAGCCATTAAAGTGATGCAAGTCCCCTTGCTCATCATGCTTACATAGTGAGGAGGCCGGCAGATGGCCAGGTACCGGTCATAGGACATGACTGTTAACAGTATAAGCTCTGTTGAGCCTGAGAAAGTGAAGATGTAGAGCTGTGCTACACAACCCTCAAATGAGATGGTGTTCTTGCCCAGGATCAGGTTCTCCAACATCTTGGGCAGCACTGAGGAGATAATTACCAGGTCAAGGATGGCCAGGTTGGAGATGAAAAAGTACATAGGGTTGTGAAGCCGTGGGTGGACAATGGTAGCTATAATGACAAATGAGTTGCTGAGGATAGCAGTGAGGTAGACACACAAAGATATTGCAATATAGAGACCTTGGAGGTGAGGGTTGTCAAAAACACTCTCAAGGATGAATTCAGAGACCTTGGTGAGATTCTGTGGGTGCATTTGCCTTGGGGTCCCCTACGTAGGAACAAAAATAAAGACATTACTGCATCATGGCCAGAACATATTCAACGCTAACAGGACTTTTGGGGTTTTTCCTTTTTTTTCCCTTTCTCTTCTTTTCTTTTTCTCCTGAAATAGTATCAGAGACATTTTAAAGCAATCACATTGCATAGTGGATCTTCCCTGACTGTGGTATGGACTTAGACTTCTACACACGAATCCCCAAACTTAGATGCTGAAACCTAATTTCTTCCAGTGCTGTTTGGGTGCAAAATAAGTCTGCATTGGGCTAAAAGCAACACCTTTCAGAAGTGAGCGCAAGGAGAGGAATAGGGAATATTGTGTCATTGTACCACAGAGTAACAGATAGACAGAAGAGAACAGCGATATTGATTTACTAATTTATAAATAAATACGTAATGTAAATAATTACTTTTTAAAAAGAATTTCACTGTTCCCTGAGGAACGGAGAAACTTGTTTAGCAGCTGTGTATCATGCACCCTACATACTTTAACTATGACCGATCAGGGCTATGAAGGGATCTCAGCTACTGAAGGTACATGCCTATTAATTGCAAGCAGAAAAGGTTAACGTTTCTGACCATCTTTGGTGATTGTCCTCCAGGAATCTGGCTGATAATGGAGAGATCAGAGACTGTCTGCATGAGGATTTACTCAGCAGTGTAAGGTTGAAGCTGTCTCTGGGCTTGCATTTCACCAAACTAGAGTGCTGCTAGCTGCAACTGGCGATCTTCCCAAATATGGTCATTACTAGTAGATTTTACATAGTTCCATCTGGTTCATCCCATTTTGACAATCTAAAATTGTGCCTGGGATTCCATTCCAAATGACCAAGCAGAGGTTCTCATACTCAGGTACAAGAAACAGAGTTATAATTTCTGCCTTGTAGTGCAATGGTACAAAATTAGCTCTTCAGTGGAATTCAACTCATCTCCCTGCACTTCCAGGCGACCTGCAAACAGAGTCTGATGGAGATTTCCCCTTTCACTGGTGTCAACTGAGAGAGACTGACTCATCTATAGCACACTCATCTCTTGATGAAGACACAAGTCTAAGATGGTTTACCCGAATCACCGTGCAGAGGCACCAGCATTTTCTCCCCTGTGTTGATTAAAACTTAGCTCAGAATTAGGTGACTAACTTGGGGTTGAATGAATCTCCAGTGATCATATTTTTCATACAATATTAAGGCATTACTGGAATGAAAAGTGTGGAGCAAGTCTCTGCTCATTTCCCATTGAATTGAAGATGGAGATATTGAAGGTGGAGATATGGAGTTCCTGACACTAAAGTATTAATTTAAGACTGTAATAGTTAGTTCTGTTTACCTATAGCATTGAAAGAGTCAGACAAATATAGAACAAGGAATATAATTCATTGTTGCTTTATTAGACCCAGTGAAGAATGTACGAAAGAGAAAACAGCAAAGAAAATAGAAAAGGACCCAGCAGCAAAGGATTAATATTCTCACCTTTCATCAGAAGCACAAATAGTCTTCACAAGCCTTTCTGAAATAGTATCTTAAAATGCACCCCATCTATCAAGGTAATTTCTGCTGGAGGTTTCTCCTCCCTCATGAATGGAGGCTAGAATGAGCTCAAAAGCATGCCCCAAGAGAAGGAGGCAAGTACTTCTAACTCAGTTCAGCACTGAAGTCATGACCTGCAATAACCAAATGCCCCGTGGAGTGAGACCCAGACAGGTTTGTTACCTAATTTGCCTCTAGGGGAGAAGTTTCTCTTCATTTTCCCTCCTTGACAACCCTGGTATTAGTAAAGCTGATTTCTACTCAGACTTGCTGGTTATGATTCTTGGGCTTGAAAACTAACAGTGTACTGGGCTGTATCATGAGGAGGACAGCCAGCAGGCTATGGAGGGAAGTGTTTATTCCCTTTTACCCAGCACTGGTTAGACAGAATCTGGAATAGCACATCCAGTATGGGGTCCTCCTGTATAAGAAAGATGTTCATAAGCTTGGGTGAGTCCGGTGGAGATAAGTAAGATGGCCAAGGTGCTGGAAGAACACACTGTATTTGATGAGACTCAGGGAACTGAGTTTCTTGTTCCTGGAAAACAGAAGGCTTAGTGGGACCTTATGACAGCTTAATAATTCCCAAGGGGAAAAGGAGGGGTTCCTGTAAAAAATAGCCTAAAGAAGGATTAGTTCATGGTTTTTCTCATATTTTCATGCACATCGCCCCTATCCTGAGGAGCTGTTAAGGTGGCAAACTATGCAGGCTTCTGTAAAGCCTGTATTCATATTAAACAGGAAGAGAGGAAAAGAAGTTTCAGAATGATTCCTTTAACCATGAATGAAACACAGAACTTTATTCGCAATGGGATGGGAACAGGGAAGCTGTTGGTGGAGGTCCCAGGTCAGTTACTGGGTAGACTGAGTATCTCAGCCCAGCTGTGGGGAGATGCACAGTGTGCCTGTGTGGGATTGCTCATGTTTGTGGGAGGTTTGTAGGTCGGTCTGGGTCTGTGCCAGCTGTTGTAGTGGTGCTGGACCTCAGGACACACAGGCCCATGTGAGGGTAACTGGGGATTCAAGGACAGGCACTGCACACTCTAAGTGTCTAGGGCAGTGACTGGGAGATCTGTATCGTATGTGTACATGTATGTATGTTTACACTCGTATGTATGCTCCACTGACAGATCCTCAACCTGATCAGCCAGAGGTGAATCGGGATAGGTGCCATCAGCATTTGCAGAGTGTTTCTATCCACATTGATCTGTGTGGCCAGCCTGAAGATGTAGTCCTGCCAGGGGTGCACATGTGAATGTGCCTGGAGGGGTCCATCTGCTCTGGGAAACCCTGGCAGGAGGCACTGCAGCTGCTGCTTCAGTCCCTGTGCTGGGTCCTAGATCATGCGATGGCCCCTGCAGCTTGGGGTGAGGTGTCCTCTGGGACCCCAGCCCTCCAGACACTGCCACTTCCAACAGCTGCCTCTGCTTTGGCCTGACAGGAAATGAATTTTGGGCATTCATTCAGAAGCAGTAGTAAGTTGTGCATTACACGAAATCTTCCATTTACTCCTTCCTGATCTCACCTCAGCTGTCCTCACAGACCTTTCACTGAGTACTAAGGCTGCAGATTCCTTCTACCAGCACGCCCCAGGGAATCCCCTGTCCAGAGCAGAGTGTCGCCTTCAAGTCATCCTAGGCTTATAAAAGTATTATTAAATGTATGATATTGATTGTACTAACTTATAGGTATAGTAAATGAAAAGACTGCATGGATGTCTCCTTCTACATGATTTCTGGATATAACTGCATCAAGCCATTTAGTTATGTGACTTCTGTGTTCAAACACAATACAAGCAACTTAGTATGAGGTTTCCTAAGATAAGGGAGGAATGATCAGTGCGTGCAGAATGCTGCATGAACGTTGCTGCAGATTACTGCAGGTTGATATGTTTCTTTCTTTTTTTTTTTTTAATAATTGACAGCTGCTCCCTCATAGCGGCAAGCAATCAAGCATGAAGACAGCAGTCACCTTTTCTTTTTTTTTGATGTAACAGTGCTACTTATACTTGGAGATGTTTAAACCTCAGCTCTCTAGGATGAGAGCAACAGTATTCTTTGACTGCTTTAAAATGCTTCCAGTACCTGAACCCTCAGTATCTTCTTCCTTTCTCTCCCAGCTTTGTCTTCCACGCAGTCTGCCCCTTCTTTCCCCTTCTTTTCAGCAGAAAACAGACGGAGATGCCTTCTGTACAGATGGGAAGATGTTCCCTGGAGGGACATAGAAGTGCAACAACATGCAGCTGTCCTTTTTGGCTGTGGCACGGAAATGTCAGAAACACAGGACTTATATGCGTCTGATCTCTGAGATGCTTCTAAGAGGCAATTTTCCTGTGTAGTACAGCACACTGGAAATATTTCATCCTCTATTTATTTATGTATTCATTTATTTATGATTTATTACGATCTTAACCAAACAACAAAGAGTGAACGTGTGAAACTTCATGGAAAATATTGCCTAAATTCCCTCCTATGCTAAATGAGGGTCAAGAGCGTAAAGCACAGTCATTATTGTTTTCAGAACACACCAAATACACCATTAGTGGCTTTGCCGCCAGCATATCACGAGCTCCTATTAATTTTCCCCATGGTGGATAGAAGAAAAATATAATTCCTTAATTAAATATTTCTATCAAAATAAATGGTTTTGCGAGTGTAAGTTACTTTTAGTCTCAAAAGCAAGGCTTTTAAAAATCTTCATACATGACGTAAATCAAAATAAACTCTCTCTAGCTTGCCTCTCTCTCAAGCCTGTTTATGTTTGTACACAAAAGGAATGAAGGCGTAGGAAATTTGACTTGTTTTGCTGAAAGGTAATTTTACAGATTTGAAGACTTCTGTTGGTGCACAGATCTAGCAAGTAAAGGTCTTTACCTCATTGTGAACACGAGCTAGAAAAGTCCATTTCTTGCCTGTGGTGATGGACAGAGTGTAGAGGTAGACCTGTTCCCTTTTGGAGGTACAGGTGGTTGCCAGAGGAGACATCCTAGGATGTATCAGGTGGCAGCAGGTGTGTACGTGTGGGTGACTGTCTTTAGTCCTTACTCAATACATTCAGCCGCATATAAAGATCACCTCATCTGAGCAAGTGAGGGCCCACTTCTGAGTGAGCTGGTTCATTCTCCAGACTCCACTGACTGTATCAATTAATGCTCTGTGGGGGTGACTCAGCTGACAGCCAAACACCCACACAGCCTCCCTCTGACTCCTTTCTCCTGTGGGATGGTGAGAAAATGGAAGGAAGGAGAGAAGATTCATGGATTTAGATAATGGGAGTTTAATAGGAAAACCACAAGCTGCGTGTGCAAGCATCGCAGCATTCATTTATTACCTCCCATCGGCAGGCAGGCATCCAGTCAATGCCTGGAAAGCAGAGCATCAGCACATGCTGCTGATGAAAATAGAGCATCAGCACATTGGTTGCTTGGGAACACAAATGCCATAGCCAATAATGCTCCCCCTTCCTCCTCTTTTCCCATAGCTTTTATTGCTGAGTGTGATGTCATATGGCATGGAACATCCCTTTGGTCAGTTTGGGTCAGCTGTCCTGGCTATGCGCCCTCCCAACCTATTGCCCTCCTCCAGCCTACTCTCTGTGTGTGCATGGGGGCAGGGGGCAAAAGAGAAAGCCTTGATGCTGTGCAAGGGCTGTTCAGTAAGAGCCAGAATGTTGGTGTGTTATTGTGATATATTAATGTATGCTAAAGGCGGAACTCCCACCCAATTGGTCTCTCATTTTCCCTCCTCAACAGCACAGGGGGAGAAAACAGGTCAAGGTAAAGTCAGGGAGATCACTCACCTTAATACCGTCACGGGCAAAACATGCTTCACTTGGGGAAAATGAATTTCATTTACTACCAATTAAAATAGGTTTGAGTAATGAGAAACAAAGACAAAAATTAGAACAACACATTGCCTCTCCCCTTTTTCCAGGCTCAGCTTCTCTCCATTACTCTTGACTCCGCTACCCTACTCTGACTACCACCTCAAGCAGTGCGGAGGGTGTGGAGGATGGGGGCGTTACGGTCAGTACATAACGATTCTTCCCTGCTGCTCTTTCCTCCTCATCTTTTCCCCTTCTCCAGTGGGGTCCTTCCCATGGCCTGCAATTGCTTCAGGAAACATCATGCTGCTCTTCTCACAGAGGCCATTCCTGCAGCCTCACCTTTGTACCCACGTTGGGCACCAAAAAAGACTGTTGGGGTTTAACCCCAGTTGGCAGCTAGGACCATACAGCCACTCTCTCAGTTCTTCCCCTGCCTCCCGGAAGGGCAGGGAGAAGAGGGAAAAATGGAGAGGAAAAGGAAAAAATACCAAAAAAACAAACTTGTGGGTTGAGAAAAAATAGCTTGATAGAACAATAACAGAAAAGGGAAATAGCAATGACAATCATTATAATGGTAAAAGAATATACAATAAAAGGTAATACAACACAAGTCACTCTCACCACCCAGTGAACCGGATGCCTAGCCCATCCCGAGCAGTGATCGCAGATTCCTGCCCCCCGGCCAACCCCTACTTATATATTCACAGAATCACAGAACGATAGTGGTTGGAAGGACCTCTGGAGATCATCCCCTCCAAGCCCCCCTGCCAGAGCAGGGTCACCCAGAGCAGGTGACACAGGAACGCGTGCAGGCGGGGTTGGAATGTCTCCAGAGACGGAGACTCCACCACCTCTCTGGGCAGCCTGTGCCAGGGCTCTGCCCTCTCTGAGGGTAAAGAAGTTCCTCCTCATGTTTAGGTGGAACTTCCTGTGTTCAAGTTTGTGCCCATTACTTCTTGTCCTGTCACTGGGCACCACTGGAGTAGGTCAAATAAAATACCTTGTCAGAAGTGACTGAAGAGCTGTCTAGGGAAGATGCTGTGATGGACCTAATACTCATAAACAACCGATAAGAAAACATTTTGCATGTGAAGGTTTAGGGCAGCCTTGGCTTCAGTGACCGTGAATCTGAAAAGCTGACAGAAGTGAATAATATAAATAGCATAACTACAACCCTATATTTCAGGAGAGCAGTTTTTACCTTTTTCAGGGAGCTGCTTGGCTGGATCACACAAGGCCTTGGAGGGTCAAGCGGCCGCAGAAGAGCTGATTGATCTCTGAGGAGGACTCTGACTCAAAACACAAGAATGGTCCTGACCAACACATAGAAAGTTGAACTAGTGCGGTAAGTTTGGCTGACATGGATGAATGAAAAACTCCCATCTGAACTCGGATGCAAAAAAGAAGTACTCAAAAGGTGGAAGTGGCAATGGGCTACCCAGGAGAAATACAGGCTATATAGGTATGGAGTTAGGAAAGACAAAACTTTTCTGCAATTGAAAGTAGCCAGGGATATGATGGTTAATAAGATGTTGCCCGTAATTCCTTGGCAGAAAAAAAGAAAGGAAATGAAAAGATAATGTTGGCCTACTGCTCAGCAGTGCAGGGTAGCCAGTGACACAGTACTTGGGAGAAGCCGAGGCACTCCACGCCTTTTTTTTTTCCCTCAGGAACAACAAGGCACAAGGCTGCGCGTAGGCACACCTATAACATAGTTCAGACGAGGAAGCAAAGCAAGAGTTTGACATTAAAAGCAGATTCCAAGCCAAAAGATGATGTTTCCTGAGGAGGCCTCTCACAGCATAGCTGTTTGTTTACTGGTCTGATTTAAGGTGCCAGATCAGAGCTGACTTTAAGTATAGGGAGCTAAGTCCTGTGGCATGGGCAGAAGGAGGAGGAGGCTGCAGAACCTCCTGGTACACTCAGGCCCTGGCAACGGTTTGGGATTCACACAGAATTTCAAAATAGGCCAAAACAATGTGAACTGAGAGCACACCCAATCTGCAAAGATTTTCAATTGTATTGTACGAGCTGGACAAATAGTAACAGAAAAAGTTAAGGGAAAGCTATTGCATACTGACATATTTTTCTGCTTTCTTTTTCTCCCATATCTTCAATATGAGAAATAAATTTTTCACTATAAGGATGGTGAGGTGCTGGAACAGGTTATGTTATCCAGGGAAGCTGTGAATGCCCCATCCCTGAAGGTGTTCAAGGCCAGGCTGAATGGGGCTTTGAGCAACCTGGTCTAGTGGGAGGTGTCCCTGCCCATGGCAGGGGGGTTGGAACTAGATGATCTTTATGGACCCTTCCAACCTAAGACATTCTATGAATCTATGAAATATATTTAAGTGAAAATTCTAATTTATAAGCATAATTGTACTAATATATTTATTCAGTTCATGGAACAAAGATGCTTTGCCCTAGTTTCAATTATGACTATCTTGTTATGTGATGAATCGTTCTCTGCAGATTCCTCTTTCTCATGGCTCTGCAGACTATAAATAACTAACTTACATGTAAACAGTTAACTTGAGGAAGGTCACAATTCTGCGACATAGGTTTTACTTTCTTTCTGTCTTTCATATCACATTTTCAGACTACAAGTTAAAGATTCTGTCAATCACTCATAGAAGAAATGGAAAAAAAGATGGAACATTCCTTCAGTCTCCAAAAACAGAGAACTGTATATGCTTTTCCAGTTCCAAACTGGTTGTGGCTGTTTCCCTTTGAGATTCCCCTCCTTGTAGGTCTTTAACAGAAAGGTCATGGTTCAGGTACTGTTGAACAGTAACTGCACTGTAAGTGTAGCGCTTACTTTAAGCTCAACTCAAAAAACCCCAACAAAAGAGATGAAAAATGTGGCTGTTCTTTAAGAAAACAAAGATTTCTTATCCATTTGAAGGACAAAAATCCTTTTTCCCAATGTCTCCATAGAGTACTTTAAGTATTAAAGCAGGTGTCTAAGGGCGTCTCAAAGAATTCAAGAAACAAAAGCTGTAAACTTGCCTGATATTTTCCGTTCTCACACTCTTGACAATGAACAACTTAAAAAGTCTTAATTTGAATATTGTCTCATGCAATAATTGGTTCCATGGCTCTTCAGACTCTGCATGTCAGGGCTACTTAGATGAATTAAGTTTGTAGTACCAATCCTAAGTTAACCGAAAAGTATTTTTTTGTGTACTTCTAGAGAAATTTGCTAGTAAATTTGAGACACTCCTTACATAATTTTTAATTCCTGGTGCAAACAATGTGATTTCTTGTGTGAATCAAAATAATTCATGTGGCTATGCTTCGTCAGATCAGACCCAATGTATGCTGGACCTGAGTCACTGTTAGGCTGAAATAATATAGTGTTCAGAAACAGTTGTGATTTTAAATGAGATTGAGGTTATATTCATTCTCTAGTAAGATGAAACCCACAGAAAGGACATCAGTTTGGACAGATTCCACAGAGCAAGTCCAAATACTGCACACTTAGTAAAATATTTAAGCTAAATAGTGTGTGGCCATCTACTCTTTTCTGTCTTTTAGGTACTGGATGTCAGTAGTGATGACACTGCTGCTGAAGACACAGCACTTAGAGTACCTAGAGAATAACATTTTTTTTTCTGATCTTCCTTGGCAACTGGGTTACTCAGAAAGAACATGCATTACAAGCATGGGACATTTCAGAGCAAAACTTGTGTAAAGACAGCAAAAATGGAGAAGTTTTTATCTAAACATTTCTGGTTCTCAGGCCATTCTAAAGAGACCTTCAACAATTGGTTGAAGCTGAAATCCTCTTCGTGGAAATACACGGAAAAGATCATGCGAAATAATCAAAGCCAAAAATGTAAAGACAGATCTTTGACCTATGCAAATAAGGTACACCAGGCAAAAAAAGTGAAATGAAATCCATGAATCCAAATGCGGAAGAAACTATAGTTTTGTACTCAATGACCAAGTCTTTTATTTTCAATGAATTTGCTTCTCATCTGTAAAAGAGAGGTTGACTAAATTTAAGTGCAACTTTATTATGGAATAGATACTCAGAACCTTTTGTTAGGTTGTCAATAGGTACACGTTTAATTCCAGTAAGTAATTCCAGTTCAAATCTGATTTTTGTTTGTTTGTTTGTTTGTTCCTACTGAAAGAAGGAAGGGAAAAAAGGAGGGTGAAAATGGAAATGAGGGAAGGGAAGGGAAGGGAAAAATTCAAAGTTAAGATTAAAGATTCAAATGTGAATGAAACCTCTGCTACAGGAGATAGCTCTTCCTCTAATCCACTGCAATTAGGCGAAGGCAGTAGGATAGATCAAGCTAATTCTGTCCTTTGAATCACACATCCCTTGATGTTTCCAGCTATTTTTCAGCTGGTTCAGGATGCACAGTTCATAGCATTAGTCATGTAAGACATGATATGCCTAAATCTGAAGGAGTCACTCTGGTCCCACTTTGCAGACTATGGAGGGAAAGTTGCCATTCAAAATAGTGTTTCATCTGCTGTTGTAAAGATATCATTACCTTGTTGCCTCCCATTGCCCACAGAGAGAGCATTAAGTTCTGAACAACCAACTATGACATTTCTAAAATCAGCTGAAATCAATCCCACCCATAGGTTAAATGGGGATTTCAAGAGAGTCTATTTAATCGTGGAGGAAGTCATGTATCAGAGGTAGCTCAGCTGTTCTCCTCTTGGCCACAAAAAATAAAGATGCATTAAGGACTCTGTCTTTTCAGTTGCACCCAATTCAACTAAATTGAAACAACTTTAACAAATTCTTTTACTTCTTCTCTGTGAGGTTAATCTTTGACAACTAGCATTATGACATCTGTGTGAAGGGCAGGTAAATTCCATTTATCGTGTTTCAGAGAAAACTTGCCTGATGTCCCATGGAATATACCATGTGATAATGTCACAGATTATTCAAGATGTGGCAGGAGAGAATCTACATTTAACATACAATTTAAAATCTGCAATGTAAGCTGACTGTAAGAGTCATCAGCCCAACACTGTCCTTAATGTAAGAAAACAAGGGAAATACTTCTAGTGAAATTTGCATGATCCGTTCTGGATGATCCGTTCTGCATGATCCACTGGATGACAGAACTGCTGAAGGTAGGACACTTACTTCAAAATGCTCTTTGTGAATACATAAAGCAAATCCAAGGAAGAGTGAAGACCAAAACTTGAAGGTCCTCATAGCCACTAAACAAGAATTACACAAAGTGAGAGTTGTTTCTCTCAGTTGTTTCTCTCAGTTGTTTCTCTCAGTTTCTGTTCAGTAAACCAATGACTGCTGTGAGACTTACTGACTTTAATTAACAGCTGATGACCAAAGCGGTAGTCTAAAACTTTAGTAAGGGATCAAAGAGCAGAATTAGGTAGATTCAACTTCAGGTGCATGGATCTGACAAGTTAAGAAAACTGGTGTGAATGTGTGCCATTACAAACTGCAGAAAATATTTGATGTCATTCTCTATTCTGTTACGCACAGGTTATATTGAGGTATCTCTCAGACTTTGGAGCTTCAAATAGCACAGTGTTCTTTCATTTCTTTGTTAACGGAATCAGTCAAAACCAGAAAGATTCCTTTTAAATACATCAGACCTTTAAATGCCCAAGAACATGAGGAGTTTCTTTATTGTGCTTGTAAGCTAAAATCATCTGTGACTCCCAATTCCACAGCTTTCATTTTCATGTTCATGTCAGAAAAGAACGCTGACAGAAAGGCATCTTGTGTGAGTGAAGTTTTGGCAGAAAGAATTTAGATGAAGTCAGTATGAGAAATGATTGCATCATGGCAGGGCTGTGTGCACTGCTCTTGCTCTGATGATGTGTCCTTCTCTATGAGTGGTGGTCTGTTGACCAGGTCCATGTGTGCACAGTGGAAAAGGTGCTTCCCTGCTCTGTGCCCATATATGCATACATTTCTGCTGCCCAAATGCATTCTGTGCCTTGAGATTTACTGGTGTCGTCCACAGGTTGGTTGCCCCTTTGGGAAGAGATGACAAGTCGGAAGAACGCAGAATTAATGACCACTTTCTCCTCTGTGCCAGGCTAATTTCTTCTCTCCTTCTGTGCATCAGTTTCCCATTCTGGGCAGAAAGAAAACACAGAGGTACCACGGCTGGCACAGCGCTGCATGAATATCCCATTGGCATCGCACACACAGCAACACTCACCACGGTAATGAGGCAATGTGACTAATGAAGGAGATGGTACTGAGCTTCACCCTCTACACTTTATTAGTGTTCTCTGTGGGTATCTTTCCCTCTAATTACTCCTTCTTCCATTTTTTGTCTGTATACAATGGGTATTTGGGTTTGCTTTGATTTGTTTTGGTTTTGCTTTCTTTGGACTGTGGGTGTTTTGGCTGTCAGCTGGGCTTTCTCTGCAGTGCAGAAAACACCTACAAAACCACTTGGGACCACAGACCTGACATGTGGGGGGAGCCCATGTTCTCAGCAATTAACCATACACCCATAATGGAGCCAACCCTTAAATACTAACTCCTCATAGTTGTATGCTTGGTCACTGTCCCAAACTATGAAATGTAGGGAGTGCTAACATCACGCACTTGCAGCACGCATGGACATTGCCTTCTTCCTTTGTTCAGCTGAGCCCTCTATAGAGTTTCACCCTCCAGGGATTTCAAAGAAAATCCTCACTTCAGCAACTGGCTGAAGCACCGTGATCTTGGTCCAGTGACTACCCCTCTGACAGTCCGTCCATTTAATTCCTCCCAGATGAAGCCAACAGATGATCCAGAACCAGGAAACCACACTCTTCTGACTGGATTTGTCCTCTCTGGATTGTCCAGATACCCAGAACTGAAGCACTTGCTGTTCTTCACATTCTGCTTCATTTACACCATCACCATCTTTGGGAACCTTCTCATCTTCACGGTCACACTGCACCCCTCCCTCCGCATGCCCATGTACTTCTTCCTCCGGCTCCTGTCCTTCCTGGATATCTCCACAGCATCGGTGGTTGTTCCCAAGATGCTGGTAAACTTCCTGTCAGAGGACAGGAGCATTTCCTACATGGGCTGTGTCGCACAGCTCTACTGTGTGATTTTTTTAGGAGCCACTGAGTGGTACCTTTTGGCAGCCATGGCCTACGACCGTTACGTGGCCATATGCAACCCCCTTAGATATGCAATCATCATGAACAGCAGAGTTTGTCTTTCCTTGGTCCTGCTGTCATGCTGCAGTGGTAATGTTGCATCCGTGGTGCAGACAGCTTGGGTGTTCGCATTGCCGTTTTGTGGGCCCAGGAAGATTAACTACTTCTTCTGTGATATTCCCCCCCTCATCATGCTCTCCTGCACTGACACTTCTTTGTATGAAAAGCAGATCGTTATAGCCACAGCACTGGTTATCGTTATGCCATTTTGTCTCATTCTGGTATCCTATGCCTACATCATCTCCAACATCCTGAAGATTTCCTCTGCAGAGGGTAGACACAAGATCTTCTCCACCTGTTCCTCACACCTAATTGTTGTAACATTGCACTGTGGAAGTGGGACCTTGATTTACTTACGGCCCAAAGTCAGTTACTCTCAAGACGCAAAGAAATTTATGCCTTTCACATACACAGCCATAATTCCTATGTTAAACCCTCTGATTTACAGCCTGAGGAATAAAGATGTGAAAGAAGTACTAATCAGAATGATGTCTGAGCTGATGAAGAAATAAATCTTTTCTTGTCCGAGAACGTGTGTTTTAAAAATGTTATTTCCACTTTCAGTGGGTGTGTAAGGTTTACTAGCTCACTGGAAACACCAGAAGCAAAGTGTTTCATACTTGAGAATATCTTGTCCTTATTCTTGGCTTCAGAAGCAAATTATTTAGAATTTCCATTTACATTTCTTCCTGAGGAGTATGAAATGTATACCAGACATTTCTTCTAAAACAGAGCAGCCGAAACCCACCCCACTTCCCACATCTTTTTCAGGTATTCAGGCTTGAAGTTCTCACTTTCATTGCAGGAGTTCAGCTGCCCCTCTCACTTAAGATATATTCTTTTACAGTGAACTTTTCAGGATAAGCATACACAATTGATAGTGAGTAGGCAGGTTGCTTTCACTTTTTTTTTCTTTTCATTTTATATGATTTCCATTCCTTCCAGCAGAAAAGGGATCCACTACATGAAAGTGATAAAGACATTACTGCAGTTCTTTAAGAGACTCATGGTTTTTATTGAAGGTGTGGAGAAGGCAAAGGAAAGGAAGAGAAACTAGTGCTCATTTGTTGTTTCTAGCAAGAACTAAGCATTTCATATAGTACAGTGCCCACAAGCATCTTAGAGTCTGAGTCATGGGATAATTAGCATTCTGCATCGCTCAGATGGAGAGATTCATCCAGGCACGATCACGGGACAGTTCCAAGAGGAGCAGCTGAGATCTCCACAAGCACACGGAGAAAAAGGTATGCTACGACCTTGGAGTAATCATTTTTGGGGAGGGGGGATGGGTGTGGGGGGAAGAAAATACTGCTAGCCTTCTCTGAGAGAGAAGGACACTGAAACTAGTCTCCTGCATGACCCAGGTAAGTTCTGTGTCCGCAAGTGGCCCTGTGAAAGTGTGGCATCACTCCGTATGTGCCATTTCACCTGGTAATCTCAGCGCCTGGCCAGATTTCCCAAGTAGCTCCTGTGGTTTCTTCTCCAGTGCAGTACAGGGGAAACTTCCATCCCTACGGCCAGGCTCCAGATTTGACATTTTGGTTTCTAAAATTGACTGGGAGCAGAATTTGTGGTTCAGGAATGGGAAAAAAATAAAACCAACAATCCAACAGAAAACCTAAAAGACCTCAATGAGTGTACATCTACAGATGTAGTTTAGTGACCTGTTTATACACTCACATGTACCCATGAGGGTTAAATTTCAGCCTTCTCTGTAGTTGCCTAAAGATAGTGCTATTTTGGATACAATCATGGAGCTTGCTGGTAAAACCCATGGCATACAGGAAACTTTTGTTCCTTTTCACTGATAGCTCACCCTGCGTGAAAGCACTCTAGATGCCATGGGGTCTTAATTTTGAATTTTGCCCTATCCCAGCTGCCTGGTTTTAGATTGTTGCTGAGTCTTCCTGAAAGTCAAAGGGATGTAATGAACACATTCAGAAGGAACGTTGGCCCAGGTTTGTGTTTGGACACAATGCATCTCTTTGTGAATGTATCCTTATGCCAGTACTTATAAAAGCATCCAAGACAGTTACTCCTGGTTGAGTCCAGGGGCTTTTACATTAAACTTGGGTCACTTGGTGTGGGATAATGGGGTTTCTGGGTAGGGTAAATAGGAAACAGGGAACTGAAAAGAATAGTAGAACCTACAGAGACGACACATCTGTGACTGCCATGAGAATAAATTCTGTCACCATGGCTTGGTTTTGCATATGAGACAATCTTTAATCATCTGCTTATTGTAAACAAGACTTTCCAAAAGGGAGAAAGGAATCCATAGCATTCTTCCCTATGGATGAAGTTTAGTGACCTGCTGTGAGACCAGGTTTCTGTTGGGATAGGGTTGCATTACTCTCTTTAAGATCTGTGAAATCCCACATGGTGTTTGTATTGAGTTTATGTGGCTTGGGTTGAGGGTGGAAGTGGGAGGGGAGCTGCAGAGGTGTCCTCAGTGAGAAGAGACCAGGAGCTACCCCCATGTCAGACAGAGCCAAGGCTCCAAGACAGACACACCACTACCCAAAACAGAGCCAATGAGCGATGCTGGTGGCACCTCTGTGATAACATATTTACACCGCACAGCAGCTGTGAGAGAGGAGTGAGAAAATGTGAGAGAAACAGCCCTGCAGACACCAAGGCCAGTGAAGCAGGAGGGGGAAGAAGGGCTCCAGGGGATGGGTGCAGAGCACCTCTTGCAGCCCATGGAGAAGATCATGGTGGAGCAGGTTCTCCCCCTGCAGCCCACGGACAACCACAGAGGAGAGGATATCCACACCACAGCCCACTGAAGACCCCATGCTGGAGCAGGTCGAGATGCCCCGAAGGAAGTTGTGACCAGCGGGGGACCAATGCTGGGGCAGTCTGTTCCTGATGGACTGTGGCCCATTGAAAAGGACCCATGCTGGAGCAGTTCTTGAAGAACTGCAGCCCGTGGGAAGAACCCACGTTGGAGAAGTTCATGGACTGTATCCTGTGGGAAGAACCCCATGCTGGAGCAGCGGAAGAGCATGAGGAGGAAGAAGTGCCAGACAAAACATGTTATGAACTAACTGCAATCTCCATTCCCCATTCCCCTGGGCCACTCAGGGCGAATGAGGTAGAAGAGTCAGGGGTAAAGTTGAGCCTAGGAAGAAGAGAGGTGGTGGGAAGGTGGTTTTAGTTTTGTTTTTATTTCTCAGTTTCCTACTCTGTTATTGACAATAAATTAAATTCATTTCCTAAAGATGAGTCTCTTTTGCCCATGATGGTATCAGATGAGCAATTTGCCTGTCCTTATTTCCTCCCCCGAGTCCTGCTGAGAAAGAGGAGGGACAGAGCAGCTTGGTGTGCACCTGGCAGCCAACTGAGGCCTGTTATTAACCAGCCAGGGAGTAGGCTGGGAGTGCACAAGGAGTTAGGAGGGGACACAGCTGGGACAGCTGACCCCAACTGACCAAAGGCCTATTATCACGATGTCATATACCATATGACATCATGATCAGCCTATAAAGCTGGGGAAAGAAGAAGGAAGAGGGGAACATTTGGAGTGGTGTTGTTTGTTTTCCCAAGGAACCATTACATGTGACGGAGCCCCGCTTTCCTAGAGATGGCTGAACACCTGCCTGCCAATGGGAAGTAGTGAATGAATTCCTTGGTTTGCTTTGCTTGTGTGCGTGGCTTTTGCTTTACTTATTAAACAGTCACCTATCCTCTCCCAACACCTGGTGCACTCCCCGCCTGCTCACTGGTGGAGTGGGTATGAGGAGCAGAAATGGCCTTGACTCTGTGTAAGCACTGTTCAACAGTAATGAAAACATCTCTATATTATCAACGCTGTTTTCAGCACAAATCACAAATACAAAACATAGCCCCATACTAGCTACTGTGAAGAAAATTAACTCTATACAGCCAAAACCAGAACAGAGAAGAAAATCCCTGAAAAGAAATTGATGAAATCTGGCTTACTGAAATGCCACAAGGTAGGAAATAGAAAATTTCACTGTTCCAGAAGCAAATCAGGGTCTGACCATGTCTGTTACTCCACAGTCATGCACATGGACATCTGACTACACTGTAGCTGCTCCTCTGACAAGATCATGCCCAAGCTACCTAGTGCACTTTGGTGACTCCGGCTCTCAACCTAAATAGTCTGTCCTCTGGGGAACAAGGAGATCTCGGTGCCCCTCAAGAAAATGGGACCTTGTCTTCTGATGTAGGCCCCCAGATTTCATTCATATCAGCACCCCTTCCATGTCTGGCGCTTTCGCATTCACTTTTCTGGAGGTGTATGACTCCAAGCAAGCTCAGCAATGTCTAGAATAAAGACACAAGATGGACATCTCTTCTTCCAAGTTTTTCTCACTGGTCCAAAACTGCCTTCCTACCTGTATCCTCTTGGACATGCTGAGGCCCGCTGGAAAAGGAAAAGTCAGGGGAGAGTGTCAGGAAGGCAGGGTGAAGTGCTTGTGTGGGTGCACTTTGGCTGCAGGAATGGGATGGCTCCCTGGTGCAGCAGCCACTTCTGCTTCTGGTGGGGAGGTGTTTCCCAACCGGGAACATGAGAGCCTTCCCCTGATCCCACCCCTCCCTCAGCTGCCTCCAACCCCCCCGCAGGGCAGGTGGTACTGGGCAGCTCCCCCTCCCCTGCCCACCCCGTGCGGCACTGCTGCAGTTCTCTCCCCAAGACGCCCCTGCCACACACGAGAGTCCTTTCCAAGGCAGCATCCACAGCTCAGAGCCCCCAGGACAGTCAACAACCCAGAGCATTGTCTCTATTAGTGCCCTCTGCTCCTCCCAGCGTGGGTCCCCAGTTTGGGCCCAAAAAGTACCCTCTAAGTGGGTTCCCCATCAATCCCGCTTTCTTCGGGGCTCCACTGACCTCCCAGAGCTGCCCAGTGACCTGGAGCACCCCTACGCCCACTGCCTCCTACCCATCCCAGCAGGCAGGGATGGCAGCATCTCCAGTGCCCCTACCTCATCCCAGCAGGCAGGGCGGGCATCATCCCTGGTTCCTAACTGCATATCCCAGAGTGCGCATTTGGCAGCATTCCCTTTCCTGGAATCTGGCCAGGCACTGCGGCTGTAACCGCAGCTCCCACCCGTCCCTGCTGCTTCCTGCAATGACGCAATGATCAGCCCTCCTCCTCCTCCAAGAGCGCCTGTGAACATCCTTTCCTGCTGCAGCTGACAGGTTTGAGTCCTGGGGCCACTCCCGTGTCTGCTCATTGCTCCTGCTGCAGGCTGCGGTTCCACGGTGAGTGCGTTTGTCTGTGCATCCATCCTTCCTTCCCTCCACGTGGAATGCATGCAGACCTGTTCTGTGTGCATGTGTGCTTTTGCCTGTCTGTGCTTGCCATACCCTGGCAAAGGCTTGGAGGCTTCCGTGTCTCCGTCTGTGTTTGCTGCCCCAAACTGCCAGGCCACTTAGTTCAAATGGTACCTACACATTTGGGATCTCTAAGGTCGCGGACAGCAGGCTATGGTCCAAATTCAAAATGAGGCACATCCTCCATCATGATATCTGTAAATTCAATCTCTTACCCTGACAGAAAATAATGTTTTATAATGATAACAGGGATGTCTGAGCATTCTGTTATTGGAATCCTTAAACGCAGTTGTCAGTAAACCAGGATTTCTACTAAGAACAAAAAACCACAGCTTTAGTTTTGTATCGATTTAGCAACTCTCGGTTTCATCAAATAGGGGCTATTTGCCCAGGAATTCCTCTGACAAAGGTGTCCTCCAGAACTTGGAGGATTATCCAAGTACAGCTTGAAGGATGGATGACTAAAGACAGAAGTCTCTGAGAGCACCAGAGAGAGAGAGTGTGTGCTTCGTTTTTTCATATGAGTAAAGTGAGGAGAATTATACCTGTCCATCTGTTTGGTGGTGAGTGAAGTCCAAATCCCTGGTGTTGGGTTTGGACCTGCTGGCTTTCCTTCATTCCTTTTTTTTCCTTTGACTTTTCTCACTCTCTGCTTTTGCTCTGGGCAGATCCCAAACTTCCACGAAAAAATTACCTTGATTCCTGTGGAGCTGTTTGAGATTCCTGTGTGTTAAGAAAAAGGGGCCATTAACTCAGAAGGTCTGCCTGGGGCAGCGCTGGCCCAGAATAAAAGACTGCTGTTAATGCTGGGCTGAGTCAGGGTAGCAGGAGATGATTCTTCACCTGGGAACTAAAGAGACGTTCCTGATAGCCATTCCCTTGGAAATCCCACCCCAAGCAGGATCATCAAGGGTTCCTCACAGCTCCCTTGGGTGTTCTGTTATCGTGCCTGGGAGGGAACTGCATAATCATGCATTGCATCCTCCCGGCTGCAAGGTTAGAAGGACACTTTTCCACCCTAAGCCCCGATTTTCTTAACAGTCATCACTTTAATCCTGGGGTAATGGGGTGGCTTTCCATTACTTTGGGTTCCATCTGCCCCAGTACTTGCAGAGCCATCACCTGCTGCGTACTCTGCCGGCTCCGCAGTGGGTCAAGCAGAGTGTAAGGGCCTGTGCCCCCGCACCCCTTGTCCCCAGCCTCCCTGCCACCCATGCGGGGAGCACCTGCCCCTTCCCTGGGCTTGTTCGCAGGGAGCGGGGCACAGTTAAGGATGGCGCCTCTTCCCTGTGACCGAGGGAGTGGCAGCTAGGGCCGGTGCCCTGTGGCTCGGTGCTTCCCTTCATGCCCCTGCCTTGGCCGTCTCTGTGTCCGGCGTCTGTGCAGAGCTGCAGGTGCTGCACTTGTGCCCCGACCCTGCTGGGGTCCCGAGGTCTCCCATCCCCCTTACCCCGTCACAAGTGGCTCATGTCTCAGCGGTCCCCGGCACTGGCCACCCCCTGCGCCCCCTGCCCCTTTTGCTGCCTGGGCCCCTCTTACACTGCTGGGCCTGCAGCTCCCACAGGGCCACTGCTTTGGCTCCAAGCATCCCCGTGACAGCGCTGAGCACATTACCAACAACTGAACACACCACACGTTTTTCTTGCCTTTTGCTTGCCCTACACTGTGTTTCTTGGTCTGCATTAATACTTCAGCCGGCCTGGGACATCCAGATAATCCCTCCTCACATTCCCAACTCACCAGGAAAACCATCTGGGCCAAGTTTCTTGTGACTGCCCCCCATGGCCCTGTGCAGGGACCAGCCAGGCTCTCAGTCTGTATCTTCCTAATTATCCCGTTTCCAGAAAAGTATTTTTCACTGGGACTTTCTGTCTGTGCAAAATGTTTTGCCCCAGGAGCCAGGTGCTTGTTCACTATGATCCCAGTAAGAAAGACACACAAATTCTGCAAAGTATCATTTGAAATACATTTCTTAGAGCCGACATGATAAAGACAGTATAGATAATCTTACGTCCCCTCAGACGCTGGGAACCCGGGTTGTGCAGCATCAAATGGGCCTCCGGTCAGTACACAGCATATTACAATGCGCATGTTCCAGAGCTGGCTCTTACAGTGAGATGGCTGAAGTTATCCTGCAGCCATGGGATTTGTGCAGCCCAGCACAGGTCTGAAGGCCAAGCTGAATGTGCAGCATGGCACAGTCCTGTCCTGTGCCTCCTTGGGTTAACTGCTATGTGGACCACCAAGTCCTTAATGTACAATGGTGTCCCCATCAGGATCACTATAGCACAGAATGCACATCCCTCCTTCCCTGCCTCATTCTACCTCCCTTCACATTCCCCTCACTCCTCATTCATTCCTGTGCCCCATTCTCACCCCCTCTTTTTGTGCCCTCTGGCAAAAGCCTTGCATTGGTTTAGAACCTAATCTGAATATATCTCGTTTTAAATACCTACATTTCTATATAATAATCTTGAAGTGAATCCTACTCTTGTGATAAGCAGAAGAGGCTCTTGCTCTTATTTAAATTTAGGGATGAGATTTAGTTGTTGAAACACGAGTGTCTAGTATAATTTTAGATGTCCTGTCATTTCCAAGATAGACACGTGATGCCAATATACATAGCACAGGACCTATGGGAGACAGCTAGATAGGATTTCCCCACCTTTGCAAGAAACACTCAGCTGTTCTAGGGCTCCTCACTGCAAATGGCCCTCCTGTCCAATGTTTTGACAGTGGAGTTAAAGCTTTATTCAGTACTGGGAGACTTCCAGACCACTGACCTGTAGAAAGGCTTGTGGCTTTAGACGCCTCTCTTTATCTGCCTAATTGACAGATTAGTCACAAACCGGGCACCTTTTTATCACCCACTCCCTCACATTCCACACAACTGCATTTGCTCATCAATTCCTCCAACAACTTCCTGCCCCCCTCTTCCTTGGATGTGCATCCATGCATCCCAACTACAAATTCATTCATCCATTCCCCTCCCCAATTCCCCATACGTTCACTGTTTTCTGCCATTGACTCTTACTGCCACTAAATATAGCCCCCTCCAACTATCCAACTATGCCACTCTCCTCATACGAATTCGTGCATTCTTCCACTCATCCTCCCAGACCGTTCTTCGCCTGCTCTATCTTTCTGCTTCTCTGCCTATTTCTTCCTCTGTCATCATTGGTACTGGTGTCTTCCAGGTGCAATTATCACTCAGGCCCAAACGCATCCCGTGCCTTGTGTCTCAGACTTTGACACATCGTTGCGCCCACCTTCCCTGTGCTCCAATCTGATTTAAGTACCGCCACCCCACTGAACCGATAGGCATTTTTGACACCTGCAATTCCCATCCGACGCCTGTCTCCTACTAATCTGCTACCAGGTTGGTGACAGAGGGGCAAAAAGGATCCTGAGGTGGGATGTGAAGAAGCAAAGAGTCATCTTGTCCCATGTATGCGGGGGTAGCTCCGTACCTTGGAGCAAGGCAAGATGGAGGTGCCCTTTTTTTTTCCCACAAGGTCCTCATAGCTCACTTCATGCTCTTTCCCACACAGAAGCTGTCTTCAACTAAAGAGTTAAGATGAGGAAAAGTGGCATCCTGAGCAAAAGGTATATGTATAGAGGTGAGTTGGGGCCATAAAGGTGGCATCTGTGAGCAGTGGGGAAGATTTTATCTGGGAGAGCAATGTGGGAAGCAACTGATTTCTTGGGTCATTGACAAGGAGGCATACCTCACCATGTACTGGGAACTCAGGAGCAGGGCCTGTAGTCAGCCTTCACTTTTTCTGGATGACATAGTAAAAGATGTTTTTGTAAGTGTGATTTTGTAAGTGCTGAAGGCTTTCCAGGGAAACCATCACAAAGTGAGGGGATGATGCAGAAGAGACGTCTGGCACTATGGGATGGGGGGGCAACACTCCTCAGTGCTAGGATATTGCATCACCTCTACTGTGGTGCTAAATCATCCACTACTGAATTGTGTTGTGATACCTAGGTACATCACTTGATTGGTGAGTTGCATTGTTCCCTCCAGGTGAACTCTACCATCTTCTGTATACCATCCCCTTCCAAGACATTACAACAACTCCTGTGAAGGTCTTATACCTTCCTTTGCTAACTGTCCCTCTGTTCCTACTACAATGTTATGCCATTCTTGACTAAGACACTACTCCAACGCATTTTGCCATCAGGTTTGACACACCACTGATGCCAAACCTTGCCCTAATACGAGATGCTCTTCATCTCAAACTGCGTGCAAAGGTATGGAGAAGGTTGCCTTTCCATGGGCTGCTGTCATAACAGGAAGACAGATCATCAAATTTGCATGTGCATATTGTTGGCCTCAAATAAAACATATGCTACAGGTATGACAGGTGAGGAAGCGAGGTCGTCAAGAAACATCTCCACTGCTGACAATGAAAAGGAGATGAAGTAACTTCCTGTGACTGTACCTCTGATGCCATGCTAAGTGCCCTTGGTATGGTCCCCCCTTCCCTTCCAGTAGTCCAAAATGAGTAGTATATCTACTTAAGTTGAAAATCAAGATAATCTCTTTGGAGCATTAGTCTCAAAGCAGGTGACAGCACCTGCTCCTATCTCTGAGATATGGTCTGAAGGTTTGAGGAGCTGCAGGGAACCTCCTGCAGTTTGCATGAAGCTCTATTGTGGGACTGTCACACTCTATGTGCTGGGGGACAGACAGACTCCTCTCAATGCCATGGAAGGCCTGAACTAAGATGAAGCACAACGCATTTAGGTGATCTGAGGGCACAGTTGTTGTGTGTTGGACAGAAAGGGGCTTAGAAAGATGGGAAACACGTTGACAGCCTCAGGGACTTTTTATTACTATTTGTCAGCTTCTGCAACTGGCATTTCTGTGGCAGGTTTGGACACGAAATTTTTTCCCATTACAAGCAGACACCTCAAATTTAAAGTTTCCTACGTGCAACCAGGGAATCTGACAGCTGTTGTGTCTTCCTCAGGCTTATTCCAGAGGGGAATATGGTTCTTTTCTTCCTATTCTGAAATGGAGCTGGAAAGTGTGACAGTAAATGTAACCATCCAGGACTTTGTGGCTGATGTGGTGTCTGAGCTGTTTTTCCGCAATACGCACCAAGTCCCTAAGGAGACCATGTTCGTATTTCCTGTGGACTCTGATACTGTTGTACACACCTTCTACGCTACCATGGGGGACACTCGCATTGAAGCAATGCTCTGGGAGAAGGAGGAGGTATTGGGACTGTGGTGAGAGGGGGTCAGCAGATTGGGATGAAGGGTGGAGGTGAGAGAATGGAATCCTGTGGAGGCCTGTGACACAATTTTCTCCCTCTGTGGCAGGCCCAGCAGCTGTGCAAAGCCACTTCAGGCATGGAGAATTTAGGATACCTGCAGAACCAGTGGGATCTTTGGGGTCCTGTGTTCGCTTGTTTCTTGGGGACCCTGCCTCCTAACAGCGAAGTGACCATCAGCCTGTGCTATGTCCAGGAGCTGCCAATGCAGCCTGATGGAGCTGCTCAGTTTTGCTGGCCACACGAGCTCTTCCCCCGGACAAACTACATTAGTGAGTGATCACCCAGGTGCATCCCCTAAGGAGGAACACATCACTGCCCAGCACCCCTCCTGGAGGGGACCCCTATATCTGCACACGTGCCTCAGTGAGAAAATCTGAATATTCCGCCTTGCACTTCATAGTCAGGAACTCCACAGGTCTCCCCATGTATCCCACAGGAAGAGATCCCCACAGATACCTATACAAACCAGTGTCTACAGATTCACCACCACCACCCCCCAACTAAGCACCACAGTGAGGGACATCTCAGAAGCTGCATTTTCCCCCTACCAATGACAAACTGTGCTCCACCATAGCTGTCTGCTGCCCTAGGGTCTCTTCTTTCATCTTCTCACACCTCTTTCTTTCTGCAGGATGGCATTCTTCTGAGGAGGAGACAGAATCTGAAAACCTGCACTTCAGCATCTGTCTGAATTCAGCCCGTGGTGTGTCCCATATAGCCATTAACAGCAGCTACACTCCTCTGCAATACATGACTCCAGATCAAACATCTGCTGTGGTACGGCCCTGCCAGATGCTAGAATATCAAAGGGGAAGAGGATGGAAGGGTCTGCAACCTGCTGATGTTCCTTAGGACTCCTCAGTCCTTTTATTTGTTTCTCTTTCCTCTCCACACCCTGCTTGTCCTCAGGTATCCTTGAAATGTCCACCCTGGATGCAGGCTGATCTGAACGTGCTGGTGTATTACAGAGGGTCTCACACACTCAGCGCAGTGGTGGAGAGGAGAGATCCCAAAGCCCCACCTGGTGAGTGAGGAGGGTGGAAGTGAGCATTAGAGAGAGGCTGTCAGGGAGCCTGGGAGTCTCTGAGGGGCTTTTCAGGCAATAGGTCAAAGCTGAGGGCTATGTGGAGGACAAAAGCAAAGAGACAGAGAAGAAGACTCCAACCTAAAAGTCCTCCTTGTTTCCCCCCACACACTCCAGGCTCTCTGCTGGGAGACCCTGTGGTGATGGTGACACTGATGCCCAGTATTCCTGAGGTCGAGCCCAGTCCAGGCCATCTGGGGGAATTTCTCTTTCTCATGGACTGCAGCCTCTTCCAGGATGCACAGGTACCACCGGAGGAGGTCATCAGGGAGAATTTTCCACGCTGGTCATGCCCAGCTGGTGGGGTTAGAGGCAAGCTACTTCACGTAGCCAGATGTTCTGCCAAGTTTCCCCATCTGAGCTCTGCTCATCCCTCCGTCTGTCTCCAGAACACCCTGCTCTTCCTCCTCAAGAGTTTGCCTCTGGGCTGTTACTTCAACATCTACAGTTTTGGGGCCACTTTCAAAGCCTTCTATCTGTGAGTTGCGGGTGATGATGGGGCAGGGCCAAGGGGTAAGTACAGTATGACTTTTCGAAGTGAAACTATGGGACAAGCTCTTGCTAGAGGGTAGTTATGGGGCAGGATATGTTGGGAGCAGTGAGGGGGTAAGTCCTCTTTTCAGGGTGCTTCTGTAGCACTGGTAATGAGGTAGGGCTTTTCTAGGGAGTGGCCATGTGAGGGTAGCTGTGGGCCAGGTTCTCTCCCCTCTGACACTCCAGGTGCCATCCCACAGGCAGAGTGTGGAATACACGCAGGAAAGCATGGACAATGCAGTGGGGCGCATCTCCTCCATCTGCCCTGATCTGGGGGGCTGTGACCTGTTGGGCCTTCTAAGGTTTATCTACAGCACTCCTCTCCTTCATGGGCACGCCCGCCAGGTATCAGGGGCCAAGTGGTTATGGGGAGGGGAATGAGTGTAAACAATGGGGTAAAGGTAGACGTCAGGGCTCAGGGTGAGATAGTCTGCTGCTGTTTGCACTGGGAGTTGGCATGGCGGGGGGGTGTCCTCATGGCAGAAAGTGACACCATCTTTGGTGTGGGCAGTGTGGGAGGGCTTCTGTGGAATTTGCCTGCACTTGAGGAAGGTGGATTTTCCTTGTGGGGTGCCCCTTTGTGCAAAGAGGTGGCCTGGTGTTAATGAAAGGAGACAAACAATCTCTTTTCCTGCTTCAAGGCCAGTGGGTGTGAGAGGGTAAGGGAGCAAACTGGGAAGGCTTCCTGCATTTTAGAAGGGCGTTTTTCCTCTACGGGGGTGCCCAGCCCTGTCAATCTTTGTTTCCCCTCCTCTCTCCCTCAGCTTTTCATCTTCATTCAAAGGAAGATCTCCAGTGAAGAGGAAGCTGTCATGGCTGAGGTCTACCGTTACCGGGACCACCACCGGTAATGGGGGAGCCCTGTTCCTGTCCCTTAACATACTAATTCACAACCTTCCCCTCCCCTTGACTGTCAGAGTGCTTCAAACGTTCTCTCAGATCCTAGCTTGCCACAGATATTCTCTTTACCTTGGTGGAACTTCAGCAAGGACACCCCCACATGTTTTCCTTACCTCACAAAGAATGCCTGTACTTTTCATCTAGTGAGTCTCCTGTCCCAAACTTTCCCTGCTCTTCTCACCACTTTTCCTCTTCCCTCTCAGCCTGCAATACCTTAACATTCTCTTTGGGCCCAAAACACATTCCCATGATCTCCCTGACCAGCAGGTAATGTTTCTCACCCCGAAGTGAATGGGGAAACTCCGAGTCAATTCCATTTCTGTTATGTACTATTACCGGTACAGGCTGGGGCTGACCTGCTGGAGAGCAGCTCGGTGGAAAGAGACCTGGGAGTCCTGGTGGACAACAGGATGACCATGAGCCAGCAATGTGCCCTTGTGGACAAAAAGGCCAATGGCATCCTGGGGTGCATTAAAAAGAGCGTGGCCAGCAGGTCAAGGGAGGTCATCCTCCCCCTCTACTCTGCCCTGGTGAGGCCACACCTGGAGTACTGTTACTGTGTCCATTTCTGGGCTCCCCGCTTCAAGAAGGACAGGGAACTGCTGGAGAGGTTACAGCAAAGGGCTACCGAGATGATTAGGGGACTGGAACACCTCTCTGATGAAGAAAGGCTGAGGGACTTGGGTCTTTTTAGTCTGGAAAAAAGAAGGCTGAGGGGGGATCTTATCAATGCTTATAAATACTGAAAGGGTAGGTGTCAGGAGGATGGGACCAGGCTCTTTTCAGTGTTGCCCAGTGACAGGACAAGCAGTAATGGGCACAAACTTGGACGTAGGAAGTTCCATCTCAACATGAGGAAAAACTTCTTTGCTGTGAGGGTGGCAGAGGCCTGGCACAGGCTGCCCAGAGAGGTGGTGGAGTCTCCGTCTCTGGAGACGTTCAAAACCCGCCTGGACACATTCCTGTGCAACCTGCTCTAGGTGACCCTGCTGTGGCAGGGGGGCTGGACTAGATGAAATCCAGGGGTCCCTTCGAACCCCTATCATTCTGTGATTCTGTAATTCTGTGATTAGAAGTATTCTTACCTCTCCAGATTTTGTCCTTTGTACCACTCTTGTCCTTCATACCTCTCACCTTTGTCCCATCTCTAACGTCCTCCTTTTTCCTGTACAGGTGTTTCTGTTTTCCTACTAACCGATGTGACAGCTTCAACCTTTCCCAGGCCATGGCCCTGGAGACCAAAGGTGAATGTGTGTGCATCCACTCTAGGATGGACATGACATCCGAGGTAATGACCCAGGTACCCCTCTGCTCTATTCAATACCTCCCATGGCTCTCCTAGACATGGAAGGCAATCTAGATACCACCATCCATTCAAACTCAGAGATCCACCTCCAACTTCTCCCCCCGCCCCAGAACTGGGAGTGAACCTGAGTGATCTGTGCTCTCTTCTTCCCCTTACCAGGCAGTGAAATGCTTACAGAGGGCATTGCAGCCTCTGGCAAGTGGGATCTCACTACACTGGGAACTTCCACCTGGCCTGGAGGTGTCAATGATCAGAAAAGCTCCTGACATGATCTTCCAGGGACATAAGAGCTCCATCTATGCCCAGATCCATGGGCAAACACAGGTGAGATTGATCCAGGAACGATATGCACTGGGGCAGGGCTTTCTGGAAAGTAAAGGACCCACTGCCTGCTTCATCTTCCCAGCACTCAGAGTCGTTCACCTCCACTATACCTGAGAGACACCATGATAGGGCTCTTCTGACCCCCCTTCTTTCCCTCAGAGACACCACTGCTGCTGCTCCAACCATGGACATCTACTACATTAATAGATCAGGCTACCTAGGTAGCCAGGCTGCCTGTGCCTTGCAGATGAATATTTCTGTCTGACTCTTTCCCCTGTGTCGCCAGGATCCAAAAGTGGGTGAGGGAGCTGTGACCCTTCAGTACCACGTGGGCAGCCAGTCCTTTGATTACACGCTCAGATTCTCACTGTCCCCATCAGCAGACAACAGGTGAGAGGGTAACACACTTGCCCATGAGTTCTGGAAGAGGGACAGCAGGTGTCCCTCTTCCTTCCCGCTTGCATCCTTCCTGCTGTAGCCTGAGGTGGGAAGAGGATCTGGGCATTCAGTGCTCCCCTGCTGTCCCCTCTGCCCTGACCTCGGGAGGTGACCTGTGTGACCATTGCCCCGCTGCTCCCTCCTCTTTACTCCACGTGTCCTGCGCCCCTCTCCAAGGTGAAGCCAAGGACTAACTCCCTGCCCCTGCAGGCTACCTGTGCACCGCATGGCCATGATGCACCTGCTGTGGAAACTGGCCTGGGAAGGGACAAGCAGGACAGAGAAGGATATCTGGCACAATGCAGTTAAGTCCAGCCTCAGCCTGGGGGTCTTGTCCCCCTTCACATCCATTGTGGCAGTACGCATGAAACAGAGGGATGCCTGGCACCACGGTAAGGCCAGAAGCAGTGGGGACAGGACTGGGAGGGGAAAGTGGGGCTTGTTGGTCTGATGCCTCCTCACCATCTGCAGCCCTCTATCGTGTGGACCTGACCACCCTTTTGGCTATCTCTAGTACCTCTGGATCTAACCCCCATCTCCTTGCTTCTCTCCCCAGATTCTTTGCCTCCAGACTCCTCAATGTTTTTCTCTCCCTCTTGCAACCTGGTTCCCTGCCAGCTGCTCTGGTTAAGTAGCTTCAGGCCTGCGTTGTTCAAGTCCACCAAGTTTTGGATGGTCCAGAAGTGCCAGTTCTTGCTTGACATACTTGATCGCAAAACCCCGGACACTGAGGCACTCACTCAGCTTTCAGCAACCTGTAAAGGTAAGGAGAAACTTCTCAGCCAGGCATTCTCAAAATGTATTGGTCTAGGGTTGAACTCCCCTTTCAGCATTTATCTTCTCACCAGACTTCTTGATTGTCATTGTGCTGGGGACAGATGGAGTGACAGACTAAGCAAACTCCTACATCTCAATTCTGGGCTGGAAATTGAGAATCAAATGCCTTATTACTTTTCTGAAGTAACCTTATTCTTGTCTTCAGCTATCCTTAACTCCATACCCAAACACTAAGTTCGTCACAAAATATCTGCATGAATCTTTAGCTTTATCCTCATACAGTTCAGCAAAAATGAGCCAGCTAGCGCAGCGTTTGCACAGCAGTTTCCGTACTTCCTTTTCTTCCAGCCTTCTGCTTGTCCAGGTCTCATCTTCTGATCTCCAAGGATCACCTGCTGGGAACTTCTTGTGATTTCTGTTGACGAGTGTTAGCTTCTGTAGACTTGTACTTCAGTCATCTCTAACGATCGGCTTCTGCTGACTGTTTCCACATCAGGGAGTGTGTCTGCTTACTGTTTTCAAGAAACTTCTCACAGTGGGAGAAGGTGTCAAGCACTTTTTCAGCTGGTGTTGCAATATATCAGGTAGGCAAGAACTTACAGCTAGTTAACAGAGACATAGCAGTTGTCTCAGCAGTTAGTGCAGCAGGGATGCAGAGGGGTCCATCAGCTGTTCAATCCTGTGTGGGGCTGAGTGAAGCTTGTGCAGCATGCGACACAACACCCTCTCCAGCACTAACTGGTGCATTTACCCTTGGTACATTGGAAGCCTCAGGCCAGACAGACCATAAAAGTAAGATAGTGCTGCCTAGGTCCTGAACTGAAGAGAGAAGAAGCTGGTGTTTCACCCTGGGGCTGGGGCAGAAGTGCCCTCCTCTATTGGAGGTATGTTGTGGTCAAGGCTCGGACTTGCTAACTGGAGGAGCTAGAAGGAAGAAGTAAGCACACTGCACACTGTCAGGGTGAATGAAGAGGAGATTGTCCTGTTTTTTATGGAAAGTCTGCAGAGAAAAAAGCCTGAGTTATGTGAAGCAAGGAGGATGGAAGATCTGGAGGATGTAGTGAAAAGAGGGAAAGGTACCTTGTGGCTTCTGACAGTAGGGGGAAGGCTTCTGCTCAACCTGCAGACCTACAGCTTCAGAGTAGGTATAGTGCCTGGGCACTGGTGAGGACAAACAAGGCCTGTCAGGAGAGGCATCCAGAGCCAGCTGAGCCTGAACCTAGTGTCCAAGCAGAGGGGAAAGGCATGTCATAGTTACTGGAAATTGTCTCCTGCAGGGGATGGACACATATATCTCACATATAACCTCACACTTCCGGATGCTCATCAGAGGCCAGGACTGAAGAATCTGCAGAGACTGCCAAGGCTATTACCCATTGCTGCTCTTCTCTGTGGACAGCAATGGCACTAACAGGGATAACCTGGAGCATATCATGTGCAATTATGGAACCCTGTGGGAGAGGGTGAAGGGCATGGGAGCCCACATGGTGTTCTTCAGTTCTTCCAGTGAAAGAGAAAGGATTGGTAGAAATTGACTCATCCTACAGGTCAATTGGATGCATAGCTGGTGTCACATGCAGGACTTTTACTACCATGACTGCAGGACCCTCTCTGAGGAACAAGTGTTACTGAAAAGGAACAGGATTGGTCTGACCACGTGGAACAAAAGTGCCCTTGCAAACAGGCTTGCAAACCTAGCAAGGAGGACTGTAAAGCAGGTTTGTTGAGGAAGGGCTACAGTAATCTGAAGAAAAGTGGGGGCACAAGGGGTTGAGAAGATGTGTTTACGGGACAGGAAGACAGGGAAGCCTCTCATACTTCCCTGGCACCTCTGGCACCTCTCCTATGAAGACAGGCTGAGAGAATTGGGGTTGTTCAGCCTGGAGAAGAGAAGGCTCGAGGGACACCTTTTACTGGCCTTCCAGTATTGGAAGTGTGCCTACAAGAAAGATGGAGAGGGACTTTTTACAAGGGTATGTAGTGATAAGACGAGGGGTAATGGCTTCAAATTGGAAGAGGGTAGATTTAGATTAGATATCAGGAAGAAATTTTTCACTATGAGGGTGACGAGATACTGGCACAGGTTGCCCAGAGAAGTTGTGGAGGTCTGATCCCTGGAAATGTTCAAGGCCAGGCTGGACGGGACCTCTAGTGGGAGGTGTCCCTGCCCATGGCAAGGGGGTTAGAACTGGGTGATCTTTAAGGTCCCTTCCAACCTAAACCATTCTATGATTCTATGGTTCAGGTAGTTACAGAGAGCGACAAGGTCTCCCCGTCAGCCTCCTTTTCTCCAGACTAAACAACCCTAGTTCCCACAGCCGCTCCTCATAAGGCTTGTGCTCCAGACCCCTCACCAGCTTTGTTGCCCTCCTCTGGACATGCTCCGCTCCAGCACCTCAGTGTCTTTATTGTACTGAGGGTCCTGAAACTGAACACAGTATTCAAGGTGTGGCCTCTCTGGTGCCGAGTACAGGGGGATGATCCTACTCACCACACTGTTCCTGATACAGGCCTGGATGCTGTTAGCATTCTTGTCCACCTGGGCACACTGCTGGCTCATACTCAGTCGGCAGTCGACCAACACCCCCAGGTCCTTTTCCACCGGGCAGCTTTCCAGCCACTCTTCCCCAAGCCTGTAGCACTGCATGGGGGAAGGAGTAACATTAGTGATGCTCATGGGAGGAATTAAGGGTGTTCAGAGGGAATTATGCTGAGTGAACTAGAGCTTATAGGGCAGATTTTTAGTATGCTTATGAAGGACTGGGAAAATCTGTGGATGCTCTGGGAGGGATGCTTGTGGAGGACTAGAAAAGATTGGGAAAGCACAGAGACGATGGCGTATATCTATTAAGTGTATCTGGAGAAGGCAGAATTTAAGGTTATGAGCTGTTGCCTGTCTCATATGAGCTACGTGGAAGTTTTTGTCTTCCAGACCAGAAGCCTCCTCCTGAAGAGCCGCCAATGGAAGAACCAACAGCATTTAAAATGAGTTGGGACTGGACAATCTCACCACTGTCAACAAGACTGTGCGACTTCTCTAGGCTTAGGGTAGTGGTGGCACTCCAGAAAGCAAATGGCTCCTGGGCCCTCACCACAGCTCTGGCCTCTGCCCTGGGACTCAGCAAGGCTGATGTTGAGCTACAAAGGCCCAGTGCGGTAAGCAGATCAAGGGCAGGAGTGAGGCACTGTCATGAGCTGAACCTTCCTCTGCTCCAAGTTTCCAGTCTAAGCTGAACTGAGAGGAAGAGATCAAAGCAGTTGGGATATAGAGCCTCTTTGCTTGTGGAAGCGGGGTATGGGGGCTGTGGGGCAGAATCCGCAGAGACACCTGGGAACTTTCCCTGTGAGGATTTCAGAAGCTTAGGGATTTTCTGTGTACATGTGGAGGTCTTACTTTTTAAATGTGCTGGTTTAGGTTTGATCTTTCTTTTTCTTTCTTCCACCTGATTGTTCTGGTTTCCCCCACAGGATGTGCAGCCAACTGTCTGGGCAACAGTTTTGGCTTTAGTCTGGTTGCATCAGTATAAATGGAAAGTGTCTTGGTCAGAGATTCTGGAGACCAAAGCGCGTAGCTGGCTGCGGGACCAAGCTGGTAAGAAGATTTTATTGGGAGGAGTCACGCTTTGGGCCTTCCCCACCAAATCTACAGCTGACAGCTGTTGACCCATGTCCTTCTTTCCCAGTGCTCTTGCATGGCTATTTGTCAATACACAGCCTTTCCTCACTGAGTTGTTGTCACCCTCTACTTTTCCTCTCTGCTTACAGAGGTTCAGCTGGATGCATGTCTGGAGGCAGCAAATTCCCTGCTAGGCTGCTTTGTGGAGCCCACCATCTTCAGGATTCGAACTTACCCTGTTACTGCAGGCGGGCAACAAGCTGTGTAGGAACACAGCCAGAACAGCTGACCCAAACTAGCCCAAGGGATATTCTGTAGCATTAACATCATGCCCTTGTGGGAGTGACTGAGTGAATGGCTGCGTGGGTGCTCAGATGCTGCATGGGGCCAACCCACTGCAGCTGACTTGTTCACACATATGCTCTCCACCATAATATGCGAGTTTCCACTGGGCTCTGAAAAATAACCCTAAATACATACACTAAACTTTGCTTCATTTTTCCACATTCTGCTTTTCTCTGAGGTTTACCCACACAGTCATCTGCTGAAAATACCAGATCGCAGGGAGAAAAGTTGTGCTCAGATACAACAGAAAAACACCTTCTACATGAATCAAGCTATCTATCTATCTGTCTATGTATGTACTTTTTTTCTGCCTTTTATAGAAATGTAAGATCAATATTATTTGGTTTTGCATATTCACTCATCCCCACAAGCTAGAGGATTTTGTTTTGTTTTGTTTTGTTTATTTTTAAAGGGGTCAAATATAGGGGTGGATTTCACCGTATCACTGTAGGGCCTACCGTAGGTGCCCAGTGCCATTTCTGCTGTTCTGAGGTATCTGAAACACCTGCCAGATAGGAGCCAGGATATAAAGGACTGATTTTCTGAGGTGGCAGGTGGAGAGTGAATGGAATACCATGTGTCATGGGATTCAGTTGCCTATATATGGTTGTTCTAGGATTTTCAAGTGTATTTGGTTTACATGGCAAGGTTTCAGTAGCAGTGGGTTTGCAGGGGTGACCTCTGTGGTAAAACGCTGCCCCATGCCAGTCACAGAGCATTCCAAAACAGACCCACTGCTGGCCAAAGATGAGCCAATCAGCAAAGCTGGTGGCGTCCCTATAAAAGCATATTTAAAAAAAGATAAAAAATGCCACACAGCCAGAGAAGGAGGGGGGGGAAAAAAATGAGAATAGCAGTGCAAACACCAAGATAAGAGGGGAAGGAGGAGGCATTTCCCTAAAGTCCATGGTAGAGCAGATATTCATGCTGCAGCCCATGGAGGGCCCCATGCAGATGGATGTTTACTAAAGGACTTGCAGACCATGGAGAGGACCCATGCTGGAGCAGAAGAAACGTGTAAGGAGGAAAGCGCATCAAAGAGAAAATGCTATGTGTTGATCACAGCTCCCTGTGTTCCATCCCCCCTGTACAGATGGCAGGGGCATGGGGTAGAGGAGAAGGCAGGAGCTAAGGAGTGAAACTGAACCTGGGAATATGGGGACAGGGGGGAAGAGTGGTTATGTTTTTGGTTTTGTTTCTCAGCATCCTATTCTATTTTTAATTGTCAATAAATTATATTAATCTTGCCCAAGACAAGTCTGTTTTGCCTGTGATGGTAATTGCCAAGCAATCTGCCTGTCTTTTTCTTGACCCGCATTAGTTCATCTTATTTTTCTCCTGCTGTCTTATTGAGAAAGACGAATGAGAGAATAGCTGTATGGGCATCTGGCAGCTAGCCAAGGTCAAACCCTAAGAAAAAAAAAAATCATCATATTTTAACAGTGGTTACTTTTCTACATCTACACTTTTTATACTGATTGTTTGGGAAGTTGAATCTCACACTTAAGATTAGATCAAACTTACCCCATATGCATGGATGGTTACAGTATCCCAGAAATCCCCCAAAATATTAACACAAAGTTGATTTTCTACCCCACAACCTTTTGATGGCTTCCTGGACCTCCTTATTTCTCAAGCTGTATATAAGGGGATTAGGATCACAGTTTTATAGCAGGTGGAGAACGCTTAATTCAGATATAGGGAAATACTGGTAGGTAGTAATACACACATGATAGCAAGAATCCCATAAAAAGTAGTGACCACAGTGAGGGGATATGAACTAGTACAAATGGTTTTCTGCAGCCCCATTTTGGCCACCAAAAATCAAATTCAGCTTCAATACAATGATCACCAGGGTGACTGCAAAGGCAGTAATTCAGAAAAGAGCTTTGAGCGCTGAAAAAATATTCCGGTTCATTATAGCTGTATAATGAAGAGGTTTACAGATAGCTAAATAGCAATCACACAGCATCATGACTAATCGAAGACATTCAGTTCCTCCCAAGGAGACAAACATATAACTGTGCAGTATAGTCCCTGAAAGAGAGGCTTCTCCTCTGTGAGGAAATTGGTTAGCATCCAAGGAACAGTACTGTCTGTATAGCAGGTCTCACAGAAGGAAAGACTACTCAAGAAAAAATAAATGGGGTTGTGGAGGCTTTAGTCAGCATATATGGCAAGAGGGAGAAGAGTGTTCCCAGAAATGACTACAAGTCAAAAAAGCAAGAGCAATACAGAGTGCCGTCTGGTTAAAATCCCAGTGGACTGAATTCTGTCACAGAAGTTCTGTTCCTTGGGTCAGCATGTAGAAGGGATCAGGAGGACAGAGACAATGTCATACAAATGAAAACTGTAGGAACTTAGGGAGAATTACTACAATGACTTCACTCCAACCTTGGCGAGAGTCTGACATTCAGCAAACTAGATTTATCTTCCTCACTAAGACAGCATCACTGTGTCATCGTTTAACCCCAGCCAGCAACTAAGCACCACACAGCCAGTAACTCACTTCCCCCTGCAGTAGAATGGGAGAGAGAATCAGAAGTACAAAAGTGAGAAAGCCCGTGGATTGAGATAAAAACAGTTTAATATGTAAAGCAAAAGCTGTGCACGCAAGCAAAACACACCACGGAATTCAGTCACTGCTTCCCATTGGCAGGCAGTTGTTCAGCCATCCCAAGGAAAGCAGTGCTCCATCACACATAATTGTTCCTCGGGAAGTCAAACACCATCACCTAGACGTGTCCCCCCCCCCTTCCTTCTTCTTACCCAGCTTTATACGCTGACCATGACATCATATGGTATGGAATATACCTTTGTTCAGTTGGGGTCAGCTGTCCCAGCTGTGTCCCCCCCAGCTTCTTGTGCACCCCCCAGCCTACTCACTGGTGGGGTGGTGTGAGAGGCAGAAAAGACCTTGACACTGTATAAGTACTGCTCAGCCAGAACTAAAACATCCCTGTGTTATCAACACTGTTTTCAGCAAAAAAACAAAACATAGCCCCATACTAGCTACTATAAAGAAAACTAACTCTACCCCAGCCAAAACCAGCAGACACCGGAGACGATTTATCCTCCTTCATGCACAGATTCTTATCATTCAATTCAGAATTGGCCTTTGAATGGTAGCGCCTGGACTTTTCAATAGACAAACTACACTAGAGTAAATTTCCCCTATTCGGTTATGTTTAGCCATTTAAATAATTTTCCAAAAATGTCACAGAATCATGTAACAATTAGGTTGGAAGGGAACTCTTGAGTTCATCTAGTCCAATCTCCCCCTGCTCAAGCAGTGTCAGGTAGAACAGGTTCCAAGAATGTGTTCAGTCAGGTTTTGAATATCTCCACAGATGAAAATTCCACATCGTCTTTGGGCCACCTGCTTCCACTGTTCGACTACCCCTACAGTAAAAATGGTTTTTGTTGTGTTCAGCAAGTCACTGTAAGAAAGGTAATACTCCATTTTTATTTTATTTTTGTTAAGATTACTACTAAACTCAAAGCTCATATTCCTGAAACTCTCCTATTGTTATTTGCTTGCATTTCATTTGCCCTTTCTCACTCCCTTTGATACTAACAAGCAAATTAAACAGGGCTTGCCTCAGGATGGACATCAATATCTGATTTTCCATCTCTACAAACTTTTTAGATTTGGAAATTTGCCTTAAAAAAGTTCAAATACAATGATTCTGACTGTAGGTACTGGTGTTTTCATTTGCAACCATGTAGCGTTATCAGAATTGCTGAAAAATTTCCTTATTTTTTTCCTACTCCGTTCAGGACAAAAATCTCAGTATGTATCGTTTGAGAATGTTTTCATAAAGAAGAAATAAGTCACCCTGAAAGTGACACTGGAAGTCAAATCCACAAAACCTCTTTTTTTCCCCCCCCGTAGAACTAGCAACATAAAATATGCCTAGATGCATGTCTTAGATGGTGAACAGGGATGGAATTCACAGTAAGTACTTTTTTCATTAATTTCATTTTTTCATTTTCATATAGTGAGTGTAACATACTGAAAACACTTGAAGAGAAAAAAAAATGCATCCCTTGCCACTTCATAGGTTAGCTAGGTTTCACTTTTCTTTATTCAAGAAAGTTACATTTTACTTCAGCTTACTGTGTGTCTTTTATTTCAAAAAGACAGCATTCCCCAGCCTACCAACATTAGAATGGTGTGGTCATATGCGTGCTAAGATCACCATCTGCAGTTTCCCTCCAAACAGTAGAAAGCATTGGAATTTGAATGCACTTGAAATGCATTTCAAATTTCAAACTCAATTTGAAAGCATTGAATTTGGATGTCAGAGCTACCAGATCCTGATGAAGAGAATATGACCAGAAAATAAGCCTCCACTCCGGGCTAGGGCAGCAATGGTATCAGGGGAGATACGAACGATACAAGAGGTATCTCATGTCACTGGAAAGTCACTTGGACTTTGAGGAAAAATAACTAAAAGCTACTTGAGCATGCAATTGCCAAGTATACGGTGTGTTCTTACATCATAAAGAAATAAAAAAATGTAAGTGTGCAGGGAAGACAGAGTTGATTTGAGGTAATTGCCTGGCATTTATTTAAGGAATCACCCTGCAGTCCTTTGACAGCTGGTGCTCTTCTTGACATTCAGCAGAGATTTCTTGGGCTTCCCTGTAAAACCCTTTGTTTCTGAAAGACTCTGGCTGCAGCTCAGCAGTCCTCATCATAGAAGCAGACGCATCTTCAATAAAAGCAGAAGTAGTTGAGCTACTGAGGAATCTTTCTTGCTTCTGGCTGAATGCTTTACTGGCTGAATGGCAGAGCTCGGAGGGTTGTGATCAGTGGTGCAGACTCTAGTTGGAGGCCTGTAACTAGCAGCGTTCCCCAGGGGTCAGTACTGGGCCCTGTCTTGTTCAATATATTCATCAATGACCTGGATGAAGGGATAGAGAGCACCCTCAGCAAGTTTGCTGATGACACAAAGCTGGGAGGGGTGGCTGACACAGCAGAAGGCTGTGCTGCCATTCAGTGAGACCTAGACAGGCTGGAGAGTTGGGCGGAGAGAAACCTTATGAAATTCAACGAGGGCAAGTGTAGGGTGCTGCACCCGCGGGGGAATAACCCCACACACCAGTTAGGGGCTGACCTGCTGGAGAGCAGCTCGGTGGAAGGAGACCTGGGAGTCCTGGTGGACAACAGGATGACCATGAGCCAGCAATGTGCCCTTGTGGACAAAAAAAGCCAATGGCATCCTCAGGTGCATCAAGGAGAGTGTGGCCAGCAGGTCGAGGGAGGTCATCCTCCCCCTCTACTCTGCCGTGGTGAGGCCACATCTGGAGTACTGTGTCCATTTCTGGGCTCCCTGGTTCAAGAAAGCCAGGAAACTACTGGAAAGAGTCCAGCAGAGGGTTATGAAGATGATCAAGGGAATGGAGCACCTCTCTTATGAGGAAAGGCTGAGAGACCTGGGTCTGTTTAGCCTGGAGAAGAGAAGACTGAGAGGGGGTCTCATTAATCCTTATAAATACCTAAAGGGTGGGTATCAAGTGGATGGGGTCAGATTCTTCTCAGTGGTGCCTGGTGACAGGACACGGGGCAATGGACACAAGCTAAAACACAGGAAATTTCACCTAAACATGAGGAAAAACTTCTTTACTTTGTGGGTAACAGAGCACTGTAACAAGCTGCCCAGAGAGGTTGTGGAGTCTCTGCCTCTGGAGGCATTCTTGTCCAGCCTGCTCTAGGTGAACCTGCTTGTCCCTTCTAGGTGAACCTCGTTCACCTCTAGGTCCCTTTGAACCCCTACAATTCTGTGATTCTCTGATTCTCTCCTTCCATCCCTCTCAATGCACATTTCACATCTGAACTCCTGATTCAGCCGATAGGCAAAAACACCACAAGGGAATCAAGAATTTCTGTGTTCAAGAATAAAAGCAAAGATGTTTGGTGATAACTGAAAGTATTTCTGGTTCATCCTTGCTGACTAGATAATGCTGCTACCAGAAACAGAGTGCAGAAATCAACCTAATATCATGGAGTCTTGATATTTGAGTATCCTTGCATTTGAGTACCTTGCTGAATAACGGGTTTCCTTTTCCTGTTTTTCCTCATCATTTACAGGGTTTCTGTGGATGGAAACATCCTTATGTTTCCTAGTTGTAACTGATCAGCACCTTTAAGCATCAATGTACCTTTTTCTAGGGAAGCTGTTGTCCTTGAAGACTGATTATACCTTCACCATCCTGCCTAGGATGCTGGCCAGCTTCCTGACAGGGGTAGGAGAATGTCTGCTAGTGGCTGCCTTGCACAAACGTTCTTCTTTCATTCATTGGGAGCTATTGAATGTTACCTTCTGGCAGCAGTGTCTTGTGATTGATATTTGGCAACAGGCAAGCCGTTACATTACACAAACTGGATAAACCACAAGTCCCTGCCTTGGCTTGAATGTGTTTCCTGGATAAAAGTGTTATGGTATTGCTATAACGTCATTGGTGTCTGCACTAAGTCTTCTCTCATGAAATCCCACCTGGAGTACTGCATCCAGCTTTGAGGTCCCCAGTAAAAGAAAGACATGGACCTGTTAGAGCACGTCCAGAAGACTGCAACAAAAATGATCTAAGGGGTGGAACACCTCTCCTATGAAGAAAGGCTGAGGCAGTTAGGGTTGTTCAACCTGAGAAAAGTGTAATCCGGGGAGACCTTATTGCAGCCATTCAATTTATAAAGGGAGCTTATAAAATAGATGGAGAGCAACTTTTCCCCAGGGCCTGGAGTGACAGGACAAGGGGCAACGGTTTTAAAGTGAAAGAGGCTAGATTTAGATTGAATATAAGGCAGATGTTTTTTACAATGAGGGTAGTGAGACACTGGAACGGGCTGCCCAGAGAAGTTGTGGGTGCCCCAGCCTTGGAAGTGTTCAAAGGCAGGTTGGAAAGGTCTTTCAGCAACCTAATCTAGTGGAAGGTGGCCCTGCCCATGGCAGGGGGATTGGACCAGAAGACCTTACAATGTCCCTTCCAACACAAACCATTCTCTGTTTCTGTGATTATATGAACCTTCTGTGTCCCTAACGAAAGAGAAGACTTCTCTGATTTCAGCCCTGTGGCAAAACTTAGGTGCAGTGACACCTAATCACTGGCTAGTCCAGCTTTATCTTCACTAGTGATCACATTTACTCACACACCAACACTTCTTTCCATTGCTGGCACCACTGACTGCTGTCCACACATATTCACACAGAAGAGCGAGACCCTTGCCGTAAAATAGTTGAAGGTGGATTTCAAGAAGGAAATAAGACAAACTGCAGTGATCAGGGGCAGGGCATGATCAGACAAGCATCCCAAGCAAGCAGCCCCTGATTACCTGTGAATGGATCCTTTTATTCCCTTGTGCATCTATTTTTCACACCTGTTGCTTCCCATGTCACTAAATCCCCCCTTTTTCTCACCTTTGGTTCCTCCCCTAAACATCCCATAAGATGTACTGTTGAATCCCAAAATGCTCTTCCCCTGGGGAAAGCGGGGGGGAACTGTCCTTCCTGCATAATGTGTCCCACACCCGTATGCACCAACCACCTGTTAGTTGCAAAGGTGAGCTCCTTGGAGTCACCTGGAGAGCTCCTCCTGGTGACCCATCTTGATGGATTTCATGCCTGGAGAATGGAGTTCATGACTTTTCAGGGACAGACCCAGGAGGAGCCTGGACAAGGTATTCATTCCTCAGGAGTCAGTTTCAGTTCTGAGTTGGAAGGAACCCATGAGTCCAACTCCTGACTCCACACAGAGCAACCTAAACGTTAATCCATATACCTAACAGTGTTGTCGTAGAATCATAGAATGGTTTAGGTTGGAAGGGACCTTAAATATCATCCAGTTCTAACCCCCCTGCCACGGGCAGGGACATCTCCCACTAGACCAGGTTGCTCAAAACCCCAGCCAGCCAGTCATCTTGAACACTTCCAGGAATGGGGCATCCACAGCTTCTCTGGGCAACCTCTTCCTGTGGCTCACCACCCTCATAGTGAGGGTTATCTATTCCTGTTATCTAATCTATATCTACCCTCGTTCAGTTTTAAGTCATTACCCCTTGTTCTATCACTACATGGCCTTGTAAAATGTCCCTTTCTGTCTTTCTTGTAGGCCCCCTTCAGATACTGGAAAGCCATTATAAGGTCTCCCCAAAGCCTTCTCTTCTGCAGGCTCAACCCCTCCCAAATCTTTCAGCTTGTCTTCATAGGAAAGCTGCTCTAACCCTCTGACCATCTTGTGGCCTTTCTCTGGACCCACTCCAACAGGCCCATGTTATGCTGGGGGCTCCATAGCTTGTCCAAGCGCTTCTTGAACACTGACAGTTTTGGGACCATGTCCATTTCCTCAGGGAGCTTGTTTCAGTGGTCGGATACTTTCTCAGTGAAGAACTTTTTCTTAATATCCAATCTGAACTTCCCCTAATGCAGCTTTAGGGCATTCCCTCATGTCCTATCACCAGAAAAGAGATCAGCACCAACCTCTCTGCTTCCCTTCATGAGGATATTGTAGACAGCAATGAGGTCATCCCTCAGTCACCTCTTCTCTAAACTGAACAAACCTAGTATCCTCAGACACTCCTCATAAGTCCTGCCCTCTAGTCCTTTCACCATCTTTGTTGCCCTCCTTTGGACATATTCTAATATTTTTATATCTTTCTTATAGTGTGAAGCTCAAAACTGCACACAGTACTTGAGGTGAGACTGCCCCAAGGCTGAGTAGAGTGAAGTCATTCCTGCACCTGTATGGAAGTAGAACATAACAGAAAGCCAACACGAGAGACATGCTTTTCAGAAACAGCAACCGCAAGCCTAATACAGCACCCTGCAGAGTTTAAAATGTAGCTTTTTGGTCACTTGAATCACGCCTCCACACTCCCTGCATAGTCAAAGACAGTAAATGAGTATTTCTTCTAATGGGGTTATCTGATTTGAAAGCAAAAGTAGGATTCAGTGTTTAGAATCACACAGAAAACCTTGGGAATTTCCAACAATTTAAAATGATTAAGCTGCTCAAAATAAGGCTGCAGTCATTCCATTTTGTGAGCATTTGGGCGTGAGGGTAGGACGAGGTGGAAGGCAGTGATAATTTGCTTTGAGAAAGGAAGATGTGCAATTATACTGGTAGTTTAGATGACTTACAGAGCAGATGTGAACAGTCATTTATTTAGACGTAAAGTGATGATAAAACAGATGCACATCTTGCACTGTAGTCATAATAGTACTTTATGTACTTGACACAATAAAGAAACAACAAACATTCCAGTTGTGACATAACCAAATGGACACCACCAAAACACCTCTCTGGATTTCTCATCATGTTTGCAAATAAATGTCTTGACCTCTTGGGCAGTCCCTCACACACACACTTAGATGCGTCTCTTTTCCACATCAGCCTGGTTATAAATGATACTTCACATAATATATGAATAATATATAATAATTATATTTCATCTCCATGACGAAAACCCAGTGCAACGTACTTTTTTCCCAGAAATACGTCTAGGTAGGAACAAGAGTCCCAACACGTCTGCAGTGATTCTATGTGGAGCTTTCAGAGTATTTCTTCTAACCCAAGCAAGAGTTGCTACTATTATCTTTCATGAAGTGTGACTCATCAGCCTTCTGTAGTGAGATCCTGGTGCCTAAATGGAGACAGAAAGTGCCAATTGGTGTTTGTCTTGGTCTTGGTATTTCACATCCTGGACTCCACTTTTCAGAAAGTGGCAGGTAACCTACAATCTCATGCAAACGTATCAGCAACCTTAAGGCATCTCAAAACACACTAAACACACACGTTTAAGCTTCTGACTCCCACTGTAGGAGGGGAAGAAAAAGTCAGAATGAATTCCTGTGACCTCTTGTAAACATCCCGTGTAAGGATGAACTGCAAATCTCTCTCTCTCATTGCCCAACCTCTCCTCTGCTAATTAAAGGAGGGCAACATGATTAGTCTGGATCTAAATGGGCAATTTTAGATGTTAAAATTAAGTTAGATAAGTCCATACTTAGACCTTCTAGGACCCCACTTTTCTTCTCAGGCAATGATTCGCCCATCTCCAGAAGATGATTCATCCTGGTGCTGTGGTGCACATGCAATCTCAGAGAGAGAAACAGTCTATGGTTTCTCATTATTTTTTCCATTTGGAAATGCCTGCAAAATAAACTTTTTTATTGAACTTGTTGCAGTAGGAGTAAATACAAAGCAAAATGCTCAAACTTTACTGAATTCATATGATATTTCTTCTATTTTATATTAACGGCATTACTGTTATTACCTTGAATTGAAATGGCAAACCTAACACGTTGTTTCTTTTGGATGCGTTTCTAAGATGTGAAGCCTCTGGTCCTCTGAAATGGAGATTCTTTGTGAATGACTCAGTAATGAACAATTTGAAACACTAGAAATGCTGTTGTGCTGTCTAGGTATGAAAGATGCAGTCGCTGCAGTCTCCTTATACCTTCATGTCAGGATTAACTTAAAGCAGTAGATACAAACCAATTTACCTCAGGAAGAGCTGTGTACGCCTGGCTCACAGCTCCGCTGTAGGGATATGACCAATACTGCAAGAAAACAGCCTACTAATGTCTTCCTCCAGACTTGTGGGAGTAGCACTCTGGAGGCCTGCATAGGAGCTCAGAAGCACAAAGACAAAGCTAATCCGTGGTGTATTTTTCAACTGCAAAGTCAAAACGGACAACTTGCTAATAGAATGCTTTTCATATAATGGAAATCCAACTATGGTCTCAGGTAAAAAAACTAGATGTACACACAGTAGGATGTCGATTCATAGTACACTGGGTGGCAACCAGACTTGACTGTCTTGTCATTGTAAGAAAAGGAAGAATTGCTTCTCGACATGTTAATATCAGCTCATGGCTAAATTGTAAAGAAATTCTTGGGAGGGGGTTGGTTTGGGTCTTTTTTTTGATTTTTTTTCGTCTTGGATCACTGAATTTCATTTTGATTCTCTTTGTTTTCAGAATTCTGTCTGATGCTGTAACACAAGGAAATGGCTGGCATTTTCTGCACTGCCCTAGTGTAAAAAAAAACAGAATTGGTACACATAGCAAAGGATGCCTGGGATCCTGTCCCTTCCCAGGGAATGCGTTGGATTTGCAAGCTCTCTGACATGTCTTGATACCCTAGATACTTTTGTTAAGCAACAGAATATCATGTTTACTTCAAGACAGCTCTTCTCCTGGAGGAGCTGGTAAATCATGGCATAGACAAGTGTTCTCTTCGCTGGGGTAAAAACTGGCTGGATGGCCGTGCCCAGAGAGTCGTGATTAATGGGGTGAAATCCTCTTGGCGGCCCGTCACCATTGGTGTCTCTCAGGGCTCGGTTTAGGGGCAAGTTTTGTTTAATATCTTTATGAATGATCTGGATGAGGGGATTGAGTGCACCCTCAGTAACTTTGCAGATGACACCAAACTAGGTGGGAGTGTTGATCTGCTTGAGGGTAGGAAGGCTCTACAGAGCTGGACAGGCTGGATCGATGGACCAAGGCCAACTGTATGAGGTTTAATAAGGCCAAGTGCCAGGTCCTGCATTTCCGTCATGACAACCCCAAGTAATGCTACAGGCTTGGGGAAGAGCGGCTGGAAAGCTGCCCAGCAGAAAAGGACCTGGGGGTGCTGGTGGACAGCCAGCTTAACATGAGCCAGCAGTGTGCCCAGGTGGCCAAGAAGCCCAACAGCATTCTGGCTTGTATCAGGAATAGCATGGCCAGCAGGAGCAGGGAAGTGATTGTGCCTCTGTATTCGGCACTGGTGAAGCCTCACCTCGAGTGCTGTGTTCAGTTCTGGGCCCCTCTGTACAAGAGGGACATTGAAGTGCTGGATTGTGTCCAGAGGAGAGCTACCAGGCTGGTGAGGGGTCTGGAGACCAGGGCATATGAGGAGAGGCTGAGGGAGCTGGGCACGTTTAGCTTGGAGAAGAGGAGGCTGAGGGGAGACCTCATTGCCCTCTACAACTACCTGAAAGGAGGTTGTAGAGAGGTGGGTGTTGGCCTCTTCTCCCAGAGGAGAGGTCTCTGAAGGAAATGGTCTGAAGTTGTGGGAGGGGAGGTTTAGATTAGATATTAGGAGGAATTACTTTACTGAAAGAGTGGTCAGGCACTGGAACAGCCTACCCAGGGAGGTGGCTGAGTCACCATCCCTAGAGGTATTTAAGAAACGTCTAGATTTGGCACTTCAGGGCACGCTCTAGTGACAGAGATTTTAGGGGGGGGGGGGTTTGTGCGTGAATGGTTGGACTCGATGATCTCAAAGGTCCTTTCCAACCATGAAGAACCATATGATTCTATGACATTAATAAATAAAGAATTAAATAAAAGAGGTTCAGGCTATGTGTAAAAAAAACCTTCTTCACCATGAGAACAGCGAAGCATCAGAGTCAGTTGCCCAGAGAGGCTGTGACATGAACCCCTCACCAAACCACAGGTTGGGGTTTGTAAGAACAAAACCAGCAAACGACACAAGCTGAAAGCAGGCTGAGGTTTCCTGTTTCAGCTCCAAACTTCATATATATAGATTGCCATTCTGTACCTGTCACCTGCCCGGCCTGGCCATAACAACTGTTTTGGCTCTTCAGAACAGTGGTAGAAGATGCTGCTTCTCCTTCTGCTCGCAAGCGCTTTTCTCCTTGTCCCATGGGCTGGGGTTGGTGAGTACAGACAGACGGGGTGTAGAGGAGGACGTACAAGGGCAGAAATGGGCACTGAATAGGAAATATGTCTGGTGCCTGCCTTGTCTTTTCTCATATCTCTACTCTCTACTCTACTCATATCGCTCAGCTCAGACTGTGGCTGAAACCAATGATGCATTACAGGTAGCCATGTAGTGTTCTTTGACAGCATTTTAGACATCCAGAGTCAGGTGTGGTCAGTCATCCCCAGGAAGTGTTTGTTTTTCTCTCCATTGTGCATAAGAAATGCTTTGCACAGCCCCAGGAAGGAGAGTTATTGGCATCATTGGCATATGACATCAGAGGATGACTCTCTCTCCTCACGTAGCTCCGAACTTGATGGGAAATAGTGGTGTATGTGATATTAACACTTCTTATCTCTCTTCCAGGAAGGATCATTGGCGGGTCAGAAGCTAAGCCCCACTCCTGGCCCTACATGGCTTATTTATCAATTAGAAATGAGTTAGATGATAACATTTGATGTGGAGGATTCCTAATTCGCCCAGATGCAGTGCTCTCATCAGCTCACTGTGCGGCTGAAGAAACGTAAGGCCCATTCTTACTTGTATGTGGAATTTTTTCACAGTCTCACACAGTCATGAAGAGCCGCAGTCCTGCTTTGGGGGGAAAGAGTCCTCTGTGTCTCTTCAGGCACAGCAGGGCTCTCTGTGAGGTGATACATCCCCTCTGAGTTGCAGGAATTGTCTGCCAGGGGCTGTGTGCCCCTGGGACGGGACTCCTTGGCAGTGGTCTCCTGGTCCATGGTTCCAACCATGGCTCGGAGCTACTTTTGCAGAAGAAAGGCCAGTGTCTCCCATTCCCTGCTTCCCTTTATTCTTCAGAATGGGACACCTCAGCCCTATGCCAGCATGGAGTAAGGGACCCCATGTGGTTGTGGTCAGTGTAGCTGAAATGTGTTGGTGTTTCCTGGCAAAAACGTGAATATCACTGTGATCCTGAGAGCTGACAATGTAAATAAGGGCAAGCCAAGTCAGCAAGCTTTCCATGTTGGCCATTGGGTCATCCACCCCAATTATTCAAGTCATCCCTTTAAAAATGACATCATGCTGCTGAAGGTATGCCATCACACATCCTTGCTGACTGAGGGATCTCCTCCTGCTTGCTTCCCCAAGCCCATGAACTTGTTTCCCTTCCTTTGCCTGCTGGCAAAATTTTTTACTGATGGGTTGTGCAGTCAAAGAAGTTTGGAGACCACTGAACTAGATGATGCTATGGCCTATGATCACCATGAGTACCAGACCTCATGTGGAAGATAGTCATAAGCAGATGGGCAGGGGAAGAGGCAAACGTCAATGAGGTAGATGCAGGAGTTGAATGGAAGTTCGCTGATGATACTAAACCAGGAGGTGCTGCTGACTGTCTTGAGGGATAAGAGGCCTTGCAGAGGGATCTGTATAGATCGGAGCATCGGGCAATGATTCCAATGGATGGAATTTAACAAGTCCAAATGACAGATTCTGCACCTGGGATGGAGTGGGGTGGAGTAACACCAGGAACAAGTATAAACTGGGAGAGGAGTGTCTGGAGAGCAGCCCTGCAGAAAGGGATCTGGGGGTGCTGGTTGGCAGCAGGCTCAACAGGAGTCAGCAGTGTGCCCTGGCAGCCAAGAGGACAAACCACAGCCAAGAGGACAAACCACAGCCTGGGGTGCATCAAACACAGTCCAACCAGCCGGTCAAGAGAGGGGATTATCCTGCTGTATTTAACGTTGGTGTGGCCTCATCTTGAGTACTGCGTGCAGTTCTGGGCCCCACAATTTAAGAAAGATGTGAAAGTACCTGAATGCATCCAGAGGAAGGCAACAAAGACAGTGAAAGGGCTGAAAGGCATGTCCTATGAGGAGTGAGTGAGGACTTTGGGTTTGTCTAAGAGAAAAAGAGTCTGAGAGGTGACCTCATTGCTCTCTACAGCTTCCTGTGGAGGGGAAGTGAGAAAGGAAGGTGCTGATCCCTTCTCCCTGAAATCCAGTGACAGGACACATGAGAATGGTTCAAAGCTGCATCCAGGAAGGTTCAGGGTTCACATTAGGAAACATTTCTTTACTGAGAGGGTGGCCACACATCGGAACAGCCTTCCTGGAGATGTGGTTGATGCCCCATGCCTTTCAGTATTTACGAGGCATTTGGACAATGTTCTTTATAACATTCTTTAACTTTTGGTCAGCCCTGAAGTGGTCAGGCTCCCCTCCCCTCCCCTCCCCTCCCCTCCTCTCCTCTCCTCTCCCTCTTTTCATCTGAAATCATATTAAGAAATAAAGTGCAGATGTAGCTTTAGATTGAGGGAAAACTTGGAAAATTTGACATTTTGATGTTCATATGGAACTGCAGGGCCTTGATTCAGGTTGCTCAGTCAGGTTACCTAAGAACATCTCTGGATACCCTTTTCCAATGCTTGACTGCTTTTCAAGGTGAAAAAAGTTTTCCTTTAAATACAGTCTGTTTTAAATTTAAGCCTCTTATTTCACATCTTCCCACCTTGCACAACTATGAAGAGCCAGGCTCCTTCCTTTTCATAACATTCATAATGTACTGAAGGGCTTGCTGTTAGGTTTCTCTGAAAAATTCCTTTTTCCAGGATCAACAAGCCATCTTCCCTCAGCTCTTCCTCACACGGCATGTGCTAAGGTCACCAACCACCTTAGTGTCCTTCCTCTGAAATTGCTTCAGTTCATTCGCTTCTGTTTCCTGAACCAGGGGACCCACAACTTGATGCAGTAGCCTACATGTCGTCTAATGACTTCCCACTAGAGGGAAACAGTCACTTCCTTTGATGTAGTGACTATGCTCCTGTTAACGCAGCCCAGCGTGCTGTTGATTTTCTTTGCTGCTAGGGCATACTGCTTGTTTTATGCTCAACTTGCTGCTCACAGGGTCCTCTAAGTGCTTATCCATAGAGCTGTTCTCAAGACAATCAGTCGACAGTCTGTATTTTTGCCCAAGGGGAATGTACATTGTTCTTGTTAAATTTCTTGCAGTTCCTTTTGTCCCCCTTCCTCCTGCCTAAGTCCTTCTGAACGGCAGTCCTGCCTTTAGGAGTATTGCCTGGTCCCCTCAATTTGGTATCATCTGTGAAACTGACAAGAATGCACTCTCTTGCCCCTCCTCCAGGTCACTGATAAACATGATGGGTTCTAGTACGGACCCCTACAGCACTCTACTTTTTATCAGCTTCCAAGTTGAGGACAACCTATTAACCACTGTCTTCCGAGTACAACTATCCAAGTAGTTTTTTTCCACGTCTAACTGTCCACTCATCCAGATTATAATGACCTAACTTAGATACAAGGATTTTATGGGAAACAATGAGGAAATCCTTGCTAAAGTCAAGGTAAATGATACACCATGCTCTCTCCTGGTCCACAAATCTAGTCAATTTATCGTAGAATCATAAAATGGATTGGGTTGGAAGGGACTTTAAAGGTCATCTAGTCCAATCCCCCTGCCATTGCTGAAATCCCTGACCAACCTGACCTTGAACAGTCTCAATTATCTGACTTCTACAACTTCTCTGGGCAACCTGTGTCTCATCACCCTCATCATAAAAAATGCTTCTTTATAGCCAATCTAGAGCTACCCTCTTTCAGTATAAAACCATTGCCCCTTGCCCTGTCACTACAGGCCTTGGTAAAAGGTTGCTCTCCATCTTTCTTAGAAGCCCCCTTTATATACAGAAAGGCTGTAATAAGGTCCCTGGACCTTTCTTTTCTCCAGGCTGAACACAGCCTTTCTTCATAAGGTAAGTGTTACGACTCATCATTTTATCAAGTGTTATCATTTTTGTGGCCTTCCTCTGGGCCTGCTCTAACAGGCCCACATCTCTCTTTTGCTGGGGACCCCAGAGCTGGATGCAGTACTACAGGTGAGGTCTCATGAGAGTGGAGCAGAGAGGCAGAATCACCTCGCTTGACCTGCTGGCCATGCTTCTTTTGATGCAGCCCAGGATATGATTGACTTTCTGGGCTGCAAGTGCACATTACTGGCTCATACCCAATTTTTCATCCACCAGTATCCCCAAGTCTCTCAATGGATTTATCCCCAGTCTGTACTGATTCTGGTGACAACCTAAACCAGGTGCAGGACCTTGCACTTGGCCTTGTTGAACTTCATGAGTTTCACATGAAGCTAATAATCAAGCCTGTGAAGGTGAATCTGGATGGCATCTCTTCCCTCAAGTGAATCAACTGTGCCACTCCTCTTGGTGTCACCTGCAAACTTGCTGAAGTTGCCCTCAATTCTGCTATCTATGTCATTAATGAGATCTCCTTTGATGGCTTGGCCCTTAATTTTTATCCACAACCTCTCAATCTGTTCATTGCTGTTTTTCAAAGACAGTAATAGGCAATCAGGTTGACCACGTTGATCAGATCGGTACATGCAGACTGACTTTTCCCAAGTAACCTTTGTCTCCTATATATGGCCAGAAAAGTGTTCCAAGAGGAGAAGCTCATTCATTTTCTAGGATTTTTTGTGTCATTTGAGATGCCAGAGTTTATGTACAAAATCAGTACAAGACCGGTAGAGAGTGCAGGACCCAGCAGTAAGTCGAGCAGCAAGGTATGATATCCTGGGGTTATTTTGAGGCATCCTCAGTTGCCATGCACACCTCTGTGAGCAGTTGAACTCTAATGTTGGGTGAGATGGATCACATGGTAACTGTTCACTATTGCTCTTCCTTTATTCTTTTGAGCCGACACTCCAGTCCCAAACTCCATGCCTTTTAAGATCAAAAATATTACCTGGAAGGCAGGAATCAAGACACACTGAAAAGTTTACAGTAGTGTTCAAACAGTGAAGGATGCAGAGAGCGGACTAGGAGGCTGTGAGATCACCTAGAGCATTAAAATTGTGTGACACAGAAGTGTTTCTGAGATCATGGCTAACACCTCTCAAAGACTTCCATTCCCCCTCTGGTCTCTGCACAGACAGACTGAGCTGAGAATTGGGAATTCTGACTGAGATCATCTGACTGATTTACTTGAAAAGGACAAAGTAGAGTATCACATTGGTATTTTCTAGCCTTACATGTAATAAACGCAGCAGAATTTTACTTTGAATCTCAGCTTATGAACAGTACAGAGCTCCAGGGACTATGTTGAAGAAATCCTTAGAAAGAAAGACTCCCATTTCATGCGTGAAAGCCTAGAATATGAAAATGCATTGCTCACTTGAATAGTAATTCTGACCAGCTCTGCCTGTCACTTCAGACTCAAAAGGAGGAATGGGGGATTTGAGCCATTTTATCCATTCACTGCTCCCCCAGTCCCTGTATCGTCATGTGAGTTATGCCTCTATGCTTCAAATGTACTGACTGGAGAGCAAGAAAATAAAAGGACTTGAGAGAGACATTCAGGTCCCCATAGCAAGAACACTTATATTTGATCAGCTGAATCTTTTTTTTGGCTCCATTGGTTGTTCTGACCGTTGGATGCCTGATTCACAAATAAATACCAGGATTTGGGCACCCCAATGTAGGTCCGTTAATCTCTCCTCAGGTTAGCTAAGAGTAATCCCACCCAAGAACATCCACAGGAGGTCAGACAGAAGCCCCACCTTGCTTGGTAACTTGATTTTTTAGGTAACCATTAGTGTACAGGCAAGACTGGAAGAATAAATCAAAATATAGTGCTAGGGCTACAGAATATTTTGCTAGCCTCCAGAAACTTGTACAGCAGTATATGCTGTCATTCTTTGACACTATAGCTTGTTTAATTCCAGTAACTGCATTAACTGGACCTGCAGGGATAATAATGAAGATTTAAATGCCCAATTTACATCTTCAGTTGGACACCTAGATTTAAATATCCTCATCTTCACCTAATTCTTGCCCATGCTGACTACACAGCTGAATCACACTGTCCCCTATAATGAAGACTTCTTCAATGGGTATGAAGTAATTGCAGATATTTGGAATGCATAAAGACATCAGCAAATGAAAACTAAGCATCAGGCTTTTTCCTGATGTCATTTGAGACAAATGAACTAGGAAAGGAAACTAAGGAACTAACAAAAGAACTAGGAAAGGAAAATATGTTTTGTACCCATTTTGGTGAAAATAGATTCTTCCCTACAAAGTCTCCTGGGGTTTGTCTTTCCCAGAAAGAAATGGATTTTCTTTAGTGCTGTCAAATAACTCTTCTGATTGCTCTTGGCACCTGGTCCTCTGAATGTCCACAGGGTGGAACTGACTGTCAATTACTTGTCTCCATCTGGAGTGAAACAAACACGTTTGTAGAGTAGATCACTCCAGGAATCCCTTTCAAAGAGGCAACATGGATAAGATTGGAACAGGTTTTGTTCTTTCTGCTCTACACTGTCATCCAACGCTACCTAGGTAAGCTCTGCAGTGTCTACCACCTGCAATGGCTCTCAAGCAATTCCTTCAGGGCTACAATGCAAACCCTCAGCTCCATGACATAGAAGTTTTCTCCTGGTTTTTTTTGGTGACTACGCATAGCCCTCATAATAGTTCAGGATTTTTGAACAGGGAAAAAAAAAATAAAGCCTCATGTAGAACCTAGATGGCTCTCTCTTAAGTAGAAATCTATCTGCCAGTCAGACAAACCGTGCCTGGAACTCAGATGGCTGCACTGGCTGGATCTCCAATGACTATTGGGAAATATGCTTATAGATGCCTTGATGTAGATATCTTAATACTGAAGTAAGTCCTGCCCTTGAAGTTCTAATCTCATAAATTCCACCCTTTCTGAACTTCAAAAAATGCTGTAGGTCCCCAAATGCAGTTTAAACATTGTTCCTGTCAAAGAGCTCGGTGTAGGCTCTAAGAAAAGAGCACCGGGTCCAAAACAAAACCAGAGAATAAACATAAAAATTGAAAATACAGTTTCCCTGGTTCTCCCCCAACAACTAACAAGAGACATTTCAGCATAATTCTGATTTCTAATTATTCTGCAGAAATTATTTTCTAATTATTTTGTACAATATATAGTCTGCCTTCATCATCTGAAGTGCACACTGCTGAGACACATTCAACACCTTGTTCACCAGGCCTCCAGCCTGTCCTCTGGAGGGGGCTTATTTTGTCCCAGGTGCAGGACTTTGCAAACGACTAGCTATACTGAAATTACAACAACCTCTTCTATGATGTAAATAAATACTGTAAGAAAGGCTTTTGGTGGATTTCAGCTCAATCCACTACGTTCACTCAAAATACACCCTCAAGTCCAAGCTGCCTTTGGAGGGTCTCTCAAGAGTCAGTCTGCTGAGAACATCAACTGGAGTCTTGTGCACTTTTCTAGAAAAGTCAGAACATGCAAGGCTTGGAGAAGAAAGCTACTTTAGTCCATCCCTGGAATAAGTACTGACACCCAAAAGCAAAACGTTATGAATGCCTTAATAATAAAAGCAAGAAACAAGCAATAAACTTTAGAAGGAAATACTACTTCACTACACCAAAAGATTTTTTTATGATCCATACATTTTTAACTGTAAGAAGTGTTGATATTTGCCTCTTTCCCATCTGTCTATTGATTATAGTTTGATTATAGATTGATTATCTCATGATTATATTTTTGTCTTGTTTTCCTATTCGTTTGCTTTTGTTTGGCTATAAATAGTATAAGAATTTTAAATGAACAGTTCCAACAATTACTTTACCATTTCCAAAAAAATCACAGAATCACAGAATGGTTTGGGTTGGAAGGGACATTGAAGATCATCTAGTTCCAACCCCCTGCCCTGGATAGGGTCACCTCCCACTAGACCAGGTTACTCAAAGCCCCGTCCAACCTGGCCTTGAACACCTCCAGGGATGGGGCATCCACAACTTTCCTGGGTATCCCTCTATTTCAGCTGAGTCCATTCTTCACATTTGAAATGTCTTTGTTGTAACTTCCCGTGTTCCCGACATGGAAATGTTGAAAAATGGTGTTAACTTTGGAGAAGAAAAGCCATCCTAAGAGAATGCTCCTGTCCATAGCTCTACCTCACTAACGCTGTAATTCCTGAAGCAGTCAATCAAGTCGATACTCAGTTGTCCTTTCCATCTGCTAAATTATCTGGCAAGCCAATGGCATTCTCTTCTGCATGAGCATGCAGTTTTTCTGAATTTATTCCTGTTCATCCCATTGTTTAAACATTCCGTAGTCTAATTGCCCCTGAAAATTTCTATCACCTGTCCCTCTCCCATTGAGCCAGCTATTTTCAGGGTTCATGTCCTGAGGAAACTGGAGGTCAGTGGGACCAGAGTAAAAGATATCACTTTCTTTAATAGAGATTTTTTTCTTTCTTTCATCAAAAAAGACCTTGAAATTGTTTTGCAGTGGTGACGAACATTCCTCCTGTTTCTGTGCATAGTTAGTACCAGGTAAAGACAGTGCTAGTTAGAGCAGGCAAAGGCTTTGCAAGGAGAGCCTTTGACCCTGCTGTGGGCTGCGGTGACAAGAGAATAGACTGTAATAAGAACTATCTTATTCCCAGCACATGAATCAAAGTTTGACTATGGCCACTTGTTGCTTGGCGACAAAGGTACTTTTCCTCTCTCTGCCTTATTCCCTCCAGGATATAAGCGGGGCTAATTTCCTTTCAAAACACCTTCATTTCTATTCTTCTTGTCATACATAATTAAAACAAATGACAAATGAAAATTATACTGTACTTATTCATTGAAACACATCTGAGAGGCCCCTGATCAGCTACAGGATGCTTGCAACTCTATGGGGAGTGGCAGAAAACCACACGCAGAGCTCATTATGTCTGTCAGCATTTTAATGAGCCCCGTGAGGAATGTGGTGCTGCCTCCCTGTTACTTTGTAGCTGTGGCAAAATCTGGCAAGCTGCCTTGAAGAAATGACAGGCAGAAGCAGAAGGAAAAGTTACTTGGAGTTTAATGGAGCCCAGTGTGAGATGCGAGACCAGAAACGTAATTGGACAATGTGCTCCCACCAGGACTCATCAGAGCAGAAACTCACAGACTTTGATTACAGGCAGCACAGAAAGCCATAGACATCTTCTGTATCAAACTTCCCTTACAGAAGTCAAACGGCAATCCCCAGGTGCCGGGAAGGTGGTCCTCTCAGTCAGCAATCTCCACACACGGCACGTGGAAAGGAAATGGCCATGGACTCACCTCTCCAAACCTGCCCTTCTGAAACACTGGCAGATGCAGGGGTTCTGCTCCCCAGGCTGCCGTTATAGCGATCAACCAAGACACTGTGACTGCAACACACACTGCTGACACATTCATGAACCACAAGCCACCCTAACTCACAGCTCCCTCCTTCCACCTCGATCTGAGCCATCTCTGGATTCAAACACCTGCAGTCTTAAATGTTGCACCGCAGCCCCCATCCTCTGTTACATTTGACCTTGAACATCTCTTTCTCTGCTCTGTGAGATCAAAACCATGGGCTTAATGGCTTTTCTTGATGTCATGTATCCCACTACCTCTTGCCAGAGCTCTGATAATGCTCCAAGTAAGGACCTACAACAGTCTACTTTATGGTGTAAGAACAAATTCCAGCAATGTTCATTACCTCCTTGTTACAATGGAGATAAAAGAGACTGACCAAATGATCCTTTGGTACTGCCCTCTGCTTCCCAAGTTTTGCTCCCTGCAACTCACGGAGAGCACTCATGCTGTCACCATCACTGAATGAGCACTTGTTCACTTCTTTGGAGTGAAACCTCAAGTCTACATCACAACAAAGGCAGAATATGGGCTTGCAAATAGTTTGAGATTCCCTGGAGTACCCCACCTGGCATCCAACTGCATACTCAGAAGAGTGTGGTTTTCTTATAGTTTCTACGTCATATTTAGTGGCCTGATGAGAATGTCCAGGTACCCCAGGGCACCTCAAATGTTTGGACAGATGAACCGACCTCTGTACAGCTGTATTTGGCAACCCAAAGATGGGCATAAATTCCAGAAGCCAAAAAGAGTTCATTCCATCTTCGCTGCTGTAATAGTCACAACTAGACTACAAGAACTGGTCCAAGAACTATCTTTTCGATCTATAGTACAACAAAGATGATATATCAAGTCTGAAATAGTCATGTTTGCTCTAGCTGGAGTCCTGGAGAGAGAGAAACACCTCCAGAAGACAACTCTTTCCACATGTCCTGGAGACATCCCTTGCCACTATACTCATCAGGCACCTTTTTCTCCGCTACATGTCTAGATTTGCAGCATTATTATTTTTCACATGTACTGTGACTGACAGAGTCCCTCTAGATGCACAGGGTGCAACCAGGGTGTGAATCACATAAGTTTTCACTCCATTCCTGAATTCCAAGTTCCAACCGTCCACAAGAAGGCAAACTTCATTCACTCTTGGGCTAATCCACAAATTCCCTCTGTGTTGTGGTGAGACTCTCCAGCTTGCTTGTTTCAGGGACTATAACCACAGACAATAGGAACAAAATCTCATTATTTGGCTCCCTCTACAGTTCTCGATCAGTAACGCAGGAAGTCTTGCAAACCCAGACACTGCTGGTTGCCTTTACACGTCATAACTGTTGAAACAGTTTCCTGCATGTTCCTTGTTCATCCTTTTACAACTAATGTAGCAATAGAAGTTCTTCTTGTGCCCTTGACATCTCTTACAAAGCTGGCTTTCCTAACACCGCTCCTATATGCCTTTGCAAAGTTTCTAAATGTTATTTTACAGTCTGTGTGACACCTTTTTGCATTGGAGCTCTGTCATGAGCTCCCTGCATAGACAAGACAATTTCCTGGCGGGCCTACTTGTTTTCCAGGGTATCAGGATGCATGGTTCTTGCACCGGGGAGGATGCTATTCTCAAAGACCTGACAGGTTTCCTGAGCTCCACCAGCACGATCTACCCGTTAGGTATCAGAATGTGCATGTGTCTAGCTGGGCTAGCTGCCTGGAAAGACACTGGAGGCTCATATTTCTCCCCAATTTAGACAGTGAATTCAGGTGAGACATTCAGGGAACTATTCAGGTGTCAAAACTTTTAAGTGTCTAGTATAGATTTAGAAAGTCTAAGGTGTCTCAAGTATGGGTATGGGGCTTTTAGTTATGATGCAAGGCCTCCCGAAGTCAGTTTCTGGACAAGTGGCTGGAGGTCAGGTAGGGAGGACCTGCACTGGTCCACATGCACTGATGTGCCACTAAGGCACACAATATAAAAGTACTGAGCACTCAAGTCCTGTTTAGCGTGCAAATGAGATTCTTCATAAATAAACTCAGTGTGATGGATTTGAAACATTCGTGTACTTAGAGCACCTGATCACACAACAAGTACAAGTAACTTATTTATGGAATTAATGAATTTGTTATCGTAAATACGCCACACATTCCTCCAACGTATGGATAACCAATGCTGATGATAAATTTGTCTTTATTTTTCATTCTGTGAGGTGATTAATAAACACTCACATCTTATGTTATGTTCTTTGATTAGTGCTTCCAGGAGTTGTGTTGGAAGCAACACAGAATGACACAAACCGTCTGAAAAGGTGCTAAGGAGACAATCAGTTTCTGAAGCACAGATGCCTAGTATCATCAGCCTGCGGCAGTTGATTTGGATACCCCAGGGTATCTGCAAAGGCAGTAGTTGTTTATGTTCAGACAGTTAATTTGCACACTAGGTGATTTTGGTTACGCTTGTGGATTGTTCCTTCAATGTCTAAAAGAGGTCAGCTGAGCCATGTGAACCATGTTTTTCTCCTCACGAGCTCAAAGGGGAATCTCAGGGTGACTAGCTTCAGTGCAGGCTATATTGGCCATTTTCTCTTGTCCTATTGTCTGTTCCTTGGGAATAGAGACCGACCCCCCCCGCCTCACTACAACTTCCTTTCAGGTAGTTGTAGAGAGCAATAAGGTCTCCCCTCAGCCTCCTTTTCTCTGAATAAACAATCCCAGTTCCATCAGCTGCTCCTCTTAAGATTTATTGTCTAGACCCCTCACCAGCTTTGTTGCCCTTCTCTGGACATGCTCCAGAATCTCAATGTCTTCCCTGTAGTGAGGGGCCCAAAACTGAACACAGTATTCGAGGTGTGGCCACACCAGTGCCAAGTACAAGGGGATAATCACTTCCCTAGTCCTGCTGGCCACACTATTCCTGATACAGGCCAGGATGCTGTTGGCCTTCTTGGCCACCTGGGCACACTGCTGGCTCATACTCAGCCAGCTGTCAACCAACACCCCCAGGTCCTTTTCTGCCGGGCAGCTCTCCAGCCACTCTTCCTTAGGCATGCAGCACTGCATGGGGTTGTTGTTGTGCCCCAAGTGCAGCACTTGGCCTTGTTGAAGCTCATACACCTGGCCTTGGCCCATCAATCCAACCTGTCCAGATTCCTCTGCAAAGCTTTCTACCCTCAAGCATGTCAACCTAATTTACCTAATTTAGTGTCGTCTGCAAACTTGCTGAGGCTGCACTCGATCCCCTCATCCAGATTATTGATAAACATATTAAAGAGAATTGGCCCCAATGCCGAGTCCTGGGGAACACCACTCGTGACTGGCCACCAACTGGATTTAACTCCATTCACCACCACTCTCTGGGCCTGGACATACAGCCAGTTTTTGACCCAGTGAAGAGTACTCCCATCCAAGACATGAGCAGCCAGTTTCTTCAGGAGGATGCTGTGGGAAACGGTGTTGAAGGCTTTACTAAAGTCCAGGTAAACAACATACCCAGCTTTTCCCTCATCCACTAGATGCTTAGATAAGTCCTAGTCCCCAGGCAAAAAAAGCTTTAAGAAGACTGTCCTGAGCCTTATGGGGTTTAAATACGAATTCCAAGCACGTATTGTGGCAAAGTGGAAGTTTTGACGTCTTCAGAAATGTCAGTTTTGGAGAATCAGCAAGGATCTTGTTATATAGAAAGAATGACTTCCCCACAGAACTCTGTAGAATCCTATGGTCATATTTTTCAATGCATCATGAAATATATGAGGGGAGTTACCCTAGCAATTCATCCTCCTTAAACACCTAAAGAAAATTGCTGCAGCAAATTTCTTTAAATAGTGATCTCGGAAGGATGAGTCAGTCCATCCTGCAATGATCTTCCATGAAAGGGCAAAGAAATCACCAATTTATTTAAATTTCTCTCCATGGACTCTTGAAGACTTCTAGGGTGACAAACTGTGGCTTAGGCATCTAAATCATGGACATAAAGTGTCAGAGGAGTGTTAAAATCTCAGGCTAAGTGCTGAAAAGCATTTGTAATTACCCACATGAAAAGGTAGGGGTGTCTTTCTGAGGAAAAAAGTTTAAGACAGTTCTCTTTCTTCAACCATCTTCGCATCCCAAGCTATTAATGAAAAACTGACTCCATGGTTGTGGTTCACCTGCTCAGACTTTGATATCAACAAAGTAGGCACTTTCTCCTGAGTTGTTTTGTTAATTCAGATGGCTATTATGTTGCACAATGCTCCAAATCATGCAACAGCCTAAGACAGTCGATTATCAAGTCAACCTAGACAATTGTCTCACAGGTTGATAATTGCATGCAGTGTCTACAGCTAGATGAGATGAATCCCAGCCAAAATTTACATTTCACCTTTCAAGGTATTTTTAATTGTTTCTGTGTCCTTGATGGCAGCAATGTCTTTTATTTGCTTCCTTACAAAATCGCCTTGTAAGAGGATGTTGAGTAAGGCACCTCTGTAGAACTCGTGTTCATACTTGCCATCAGTGCTGAGTCTAGAAGAGAAAAATTATGAAGTCATTTCACATAAATGGCTGAAAACAGCTGAGATGACAATTACAAAAAAATGTGAATATGAAATGTCTAAAAATATATAACCAGTTAAGAGTTTCTTACAGCTATGCAATCAACTGTGTAGCATTCACATTCACTGAGACAATTATAGTCATGCTGGTATAGTTACCCTAAACCAGAGATTAAATTACTCTCTCTGAATTAGATACATTCCTCTGACCTACCTTTAGCTGCCTAAAAATATTACTCTTTAAATCTAAATTATTCATCTAAGAATCGGCTGTCCTCAACAACTCTTTTAAAGTGAAATGGGCCACTCTTCAGAGGAATGGGATTGTAATCAGCTGATTTGGAGAATCACTAGTTAGATGTTGAAATCTGAACTAGTCACCCAAACAACTGGTAAAATTCGAAAAGAGACATGACCCGTTTCCAGAGAAAAATGTCTCATCCTTACTTGGGCAGTTAAGGTAAGTCAGATTAACTGATTTGACAGTGAAAAGTCTAGTGTAATCAGCACAGGCTCCGAGTACTAAAAAATACATGAGGAGAATCTTCCCTCAAATATCGTAAGTTATTTTCTTTCATTGTCTTCTAGGGGAAGAAAATGGTTAAAACTTTCTAACCTTTAGGAAATATTCACATTTCTTGATGACTTTACTCAGGGCATCCTTCACCTCTCTATTTCTCAGACTGTAGATGAGTGGGTTGAGCAGCGGAGTCACAAGAGTGTAGAAAACTGAGAAGAATTTATTTAGTGCTTTCAGAGTCCTAGTTTTTGGCAGGATATAAACAATTATTAAGCTTCCATAAAAAACTGTAATAACCATGAGGTGGGAAAAGCAGGTGGAAAAAGCTTTCTGCGTCCCAGTGGTGGAAGACATTCTCAGGACAGTGGTAATGATATACATGTAGGACACCAGGGTTAGTAGGAAAGGGGGTAGTGCACATACTGATGAGAGGATGAACACCAACATTTCGGTCAGGCTGGTGTCACAACAGGCGAGTTTTATCATTGGAGTGAAATCACAAAAGAAATGATCGATAAACTTAGGACCACAAAAGGCATGTTGTGAAATCAGGAAACAGCTTATGGACATAACAAGGAAACCACCTATCCAAGACCACGCTACAAGCTGCAGACAATATCTGCTATTCATGACAACTCCGTAATGAAAGGGCTTGCATACTGCTAAATACCTATCATAGGACATCACTGATAAGAGAAAACTTTCAGTGACTGCAAGGGAACCAAAGAAATAAAATTGTGTGATGCAGCTGCCAACAGAAATGCTCTTGTCCCCAGTTAGAAAGCTGGACAACATCCTGGGCAGGATGGTAGAGCTGTAGCAGGTCTCCAAGCAAGACAAGCTGCACAGGAAGAAGTACATGGGTTTGTGGAGGTGCCGATCAGCCACCACCAAAACAAAAATGAGGATGTTGCAAATCACAGTCACAACATAGATCACCAAGAAAAGGAGGAAGAGAAAAGATTGCATTTCTGGGATATTCCCAAATTCCAGGAGCAGAAATGTTGTGACGACTGTTTTATTTCCACATTCCTCATGTGCCATGTATCAATTCAAGAGGAAATGGCATCACAGCCTGGAATAAAGCATCAAGAACTACATTTAATTATTGATCCATCATCACCAAGTAATTACAGAAGAAAGATGCTATTGTTAACATTGTGTGGTTGTATTGTTTATTTCCTTTTAAGCAGTGCTTGAACTTTCTCCAGATAATAATCTACAAGAGACATTATTGTATATTAATTTTCTCTTATGCAAAGTTTTTAACAAAATTGTTTCCTTGTATTTGGAAAGCATCATATGGAACGGCAGCAGGATTTTTTGATGATTTAGACTATGCCAGTCCAATGCAATCAGTGGAAAACTGTAATACGCGTTTTCTAAGAACCAGACAGATTGATGAGTGTTTGTGGATACTGAACTTCATAAGAAAGTGAAATATCCAGAAAAATGTTAAGGAAAATGTTGAAAGATATGGCTTATCTCACTTGACAACTTTTTTTTTAAACCTGAAGGGTCAGAAAGCGATATTCGAGGCAACAGAAACAAGCTATGATTTAGAAATCTTCAGTCAACAGAAGAAAGAAAAAGAGAGGAATTCTTGAACGGGTGACGATTTCATCACCCAAGATGACAAGTACCATACCTAGGAAATATAACAGATACTGAAGGAAATCATGAGGAGAAATGTATTTTTTATTTTAGTGCACTGTTAGTTATTAAACCTATCAAACCTATCAATTTCTGTTCTTTCTCTCCCTCTCTTCTCTCCTCTCTCCTTTTTTTTTTTTTATTTCTTTTCCTTTTTAGAGGTTGGCAGGTTTTTATTCGTTTTTTGTTTCGTTGGTTTTGTGTGTGTGTGCGTGCACGTTTTTTTTTTTTTCTGTTAAAGAGTTCCTTCAGCAGCTAAAAGAACACAAGGCTGAGGAAGAAGAAAGTGATCTGCCAGGGGCCTGGTGTTACTTGTTAAATTAAATAGTGTTGCACACACAATTAGCCTCAGTGTACACACATATCTGAACATATTAATCCCACAGTCAGTGTTCAAAGTAATTGAGATGAGCTATACCGTAACAAGGATTTTTCTCTCTATTGACCACAGGCTACTGTCTTAGTTCTGGACTGTCACATTGAAATATCTTTATTTCATTTAGATGAAATATTCAAAAGAGTAACACTTCAAAATAGAATACAAAATATTCCTGTTTCGCAAACTGTATTTCAATAGAAAAGATCATGGGAAATTTCCCCACCTACCTTGCTGCAGGACACTTTGCAGCTGTAATTCTTACAGGCAGACTGCTAAGGCTACCAGTAGAATTTCTGCCCTTCTTAGCCCAAAATATACTGTATGAATAGAAACTAAAAAAATGCCTAAGGAAATTCGGTATTCAGTTACACTATGATGAATATCTAACAGATTGACAGCATGTTTATCTGTCTATTCATTCTTCCTGCTGTAATTTTCTTCACATCCTGTGCATTAATGTCCATCCTTATATTTTCATCCTGGATCAATATTAGAGGATAGAAGAGAGTTATAAAATAATATTTTCTGATTTAATAAAAATTAATCTGACTTACCTCTTAGAAATGTGATTTCAGCCTAGTTTGATACGACTCTAGCTGAATCAGGTCTTCAGATGGCTGCGGCTCTGCTCTGCCTGCCTGTGTACTGCTAAAAGATGAGCCTCCATCTGGAACTGATATAAGACGGGTCAGTTATCCCATTGCTTCTTTTTCCTGCTGGAATAACAAGTGTCCCTAGGCATTATTGCATTTGGGAATTTGCTATTAACAACCCACAATACCTCATATGTTTTGCAGATTTTTCAGACTATGACACCAGTGGAACAGGGTGAAAACAGAATTTTCTGTCTGAAATAAGATCTTTACAAAGTACTTTTCCTGGTTGTCTTTATCGTTTGTTTTCTCTGTTACTTTATTTCCCATTATCAGTCAACATTGCAAAAAACTGCTTATTTCTGTGGGACTACTATTTACATTAAAATGATTTATTTTTCCTAAACTGTGTTCTACAGATGTTGTGTTGGGTCTGGCTGGGACGGAGTTAACTTTCCCCACAGCAGCCCTCACAATGCTGTGCTTTGTAGCTAGAACTGTGTTGATAACACACCAGTGTTCTGGCTACTGCTGAGCAGTGCTCGCACAGCATCAAGGCTGAATGTCCCACGCCCTACCCCTCCGTCCCCAAAGGCCAGTAGGCTGGGGGTGGGTTGGGAGAGGACATTAGCCAGGACAGCTGACCCAGTCTGACCAAAGAGATATTCTATGCTGTATGACATCATGCTAAGCAATCAAACCTAAGACAAAGGAGGAGGAAAGGGGCGCATTCGTTATGAAGTTGTTTGTCTTCCGAAGAAACCAGTATGTGTACTGAGCTCCTGCTTCCCAGGAAGGGGCTGGACATCGCCTGCTGATAGGAAGGAGAGAATAAATATTTTTTTCCTTTTTTTCTCCTTTGCTTCTGTGTACAACCTTTCCTTTTGCTTTATTAAACTGTCTTTATCTCAGCCCATGAGTTTTTCATCTTACTGCACTCTCCCAGTGAGAGACAGCCAGGATGTGCTCTGGGAGCAACACATCTGAAGTCCAGTGCAATTTGGCCCTTCGAGTGTCTTGGTGCCCCGATGAGGTGGGTTGTCTCAACCAGGGGCTGGCTGCCAGGGAGGCATGTGCATGGGGCTGGCTCCTGCACGGAGAACGGAGATGGAGCTTCCCAATACAGCAGATGAGAGGACACACCCATGTCAAAAGTAGGTATATAAGCCTGAGCTGGTGTGCAAACTCTCCCCATTCCTCAGCTGGCCAGTATGTTGGGTTTGCTTCTTTGCAATCGACCGCCCAATGAACGGCCTAGCATTATTCAGCGTATGGCCCTGAGCCCAGTCTCCAAATCTGCAGTCGGTGCTGCAGGCCTGGCAAGGGGACAGGTTCCTGGTGGGACGAGTGCCACCTCCTCAGCCACCCAGAAGACACCGCCCTGGTTGCAGAGCCCCCTTGGCAGCTGCGGCCCATTGCACCGGGTGTGAGGGCAGAGCGGAAGGGCTGGGCAGAGCCCCTTTGGCCAGGAGCAGGCCTGCAGGGGCCTCTGCAGCCCCTTCCTCGGCTGTGCCCGGAGCATCCTGCGCTCGGGCGCGGGCGGGGCGGGGGCGCGGGTGCTCCCGCCGCTGCAGCAGCTCTTGCCGCGCTCCCGCCCACTCGCCACTTTGGCTTCCGAGGCGGAGTGAGGGGTCCAGGGACCCCGGTCAGATTCCCTCCACCGGGGCTGTCCCCTCTCCATCCCACAGCCTCCCGGCGGTGTCCGCTGCCCCCACAGCCCCCAAGGGAACCAGTCGCCCCGGTGCCGGGGAGGAGGTTTGCAGCGATCCCAGTGCCGATCCCAGTGTCTCCGCCCCCCTGCCCCTGCCTCCCCGCCTTCCCGGACGTCTGTCTGTCCGCCTGCCCCTCCGCCTCTCTCTCCATCACAGCCATCCCTCCTCCTTGCGTAGCCCTGCATCTTCCTGCCAGACCGAGCATCTCTCTCTGTCTCTGCAGCCCTCCCCCCTCTGTTCCCATATCTCGTTCGTCTGCCCCTTACCCTCTCTCCCCCTTCCTCTTCCATCTCTCCCTCCATCCGTCTGATCGTCAGTCCGTCCCTGCTGACTCTGGCCTTGATTCTGGTGAGTGTCTGCTTGTTTGTGCTTCGTTTTGTTATTCTGGCCTTATTCTCTGTTCATTGTCCCTGTGCGCTGAGGAGAGCTCGCTCCTATTCAATCCATCCCTCTCTCCATCCCTCACCCCTACTCCCCCAAGGACGTACACCCTAGTTGCTCTGTCTGACCACCCTGTCAGCACAATGGTGGGGTGGGGATGTTTCTGGTGCTCCCCACCCTGTCACCCCAGAGTGAGAAGGGGGGAAATTGAGGCAAATGCGTCTGAACCAGAGAGATCTATGTGGATGGGTCTGGAGTGGAGGGTGGTCCCTTTCACCTCCTGGCACTTGGCTGGAAGACAGCCAGATATGACTTGAACTACACCCTCCCCCTCATGCCTTTCTGGGATTTGCTCTGCAATCATGTCCTGGCCTCATTTCTCTCTCCATCATGTTCCTCTTATTACCTAGACTTTCAACCTGCCCTCACAAGCTACTCCATCAACATATCCTCATGTGTGCGGTCTCCTGTGCAGCTACATTGACACAATACTGTTAGTGATGGGTACCTGCTCATCTCTTCTGAAACGGACCCCTCTGCCTCTCCATCTATCCATTTCAACAAAAATTCTGATGTCTCTCTGCCCATCCATCTTTCCCAAAATGGACCTTGTCTGCCAGTCTGTCCATCCAGCCATGGATGGAGAGCCATGTATTGTTCATCCCAATTCAGTCCCTCCCTTCCTTCCTTCCTTCCTTCCTTCCTTCCTTCCTTCCTTCCTTCCTTCCTTCCTTCCTTCCTTCCTTCCTTCCATCCATGCACTCTTGCTTTCACACCTTCTTCCCTCTGTCTTCCCTTGCTATTCCTTAGTTCTCTTCAAGATTCTCCCATGCTGGGGGTGGAGTCCAGACCTCTTCAATGCAGAGATACTCCTGGTGACAACCCAGTGCTCATGAACAGGGATTCTGGACCCCTGGGTTTGCTTTGGCTATACATGGTGGGTTGGGGCTTCCAGCTACGTGTGTAGGACAGGAAATGACAAGGAATCTTCACCAATGAGGGGCTGACATGGTTTCTGTGGATCTCTCCTCTTACAGAAGAACCTTCTTGTCTGCAGGTCTCCAGAAATGTGGCATCAGAGCTTTGGACTTCTAGGAAAATCCTACGCCCATGACAGTGAGCTGGGGATCAGACAGCTGAGGGACATTTTGGTGATGGGAATGCTCCCAAGGGGGGACAAAAAAAGGAGGACTGTAGGCAGCTATAGGATGAAACAAGGATGAGAATGGTCAAGAACTCTACAGGAAATGGGTGGGGACCAGAGATATGGGGGAAAAGGGAAAAAGGGGAGTGGAGGGCAGACACTGTTTGCTGGTAGGCTCACAATAGACCCTCAGTAATGTTGGTCACCTAGTCTTGGTTTTCAGAGTGGGAACAGCCACATAGTTGAAGCAGCCCCAATCACCTCCTTGTGTCATTCATGTGTGCTGATGGACAGGTTGCATCTCTCCCAACAGCAACAGGATCCTTTTTCCTGGGGAAGTGGCTCTGCATACCCCTGTACCCAGTATCTCTGTGCAGTGCTGTTGTAGATGTTGCTATCCAGGATTATGTGGCTGATGTGGCTGCCGAACTTATCTACCAGAATAAGAGTCAGACCTCCACGGAAGTCCTCTTCGTCTTCCCCCTGGGCCCTCACATGGCCATCTACTCCTTCCAGGCCCGCAGTGAGGATGCCAAGGTCCACGCTGTGCTGCAAGATGAGGTACCAGCATCCAGGGATGAATGGGCGAACCACCACAGGGGCATGGGATGAGCAGCCCATGGCCTGCCTGGTGATCAGCTTTCTGTCCCTCCCTGTCCCTCCCAGGTCCAGCAGCCGCACGAGGCTACAGGGGGCTGGGAGAATCTGGAATACCTTCGGGATCAGTCTGAGTATCCAGGGGAGGCATTTGCCTGCTTCCTGGGCACCCTGTCCCCTGGCAGGGAGGTGGTCGTGACCTTGCGCTACGTCCAAGAGCTGCCACGGGAGCCAGATGGAGCAGCCCGTTTTGTGCTGTCACCCACACTGAATCCCTACAGAACACACTATGGTGAGTGACCCCACAAGGAACCTGCCCTCCCAGTCACACACCCCACAGAAGGATCACAGGGTCCCCATGTACTTTATGAACAGACTTGATGCAACTTCCCTTGGCACCCACAGGGGGACCCACATTGGTTCCCCATGCAGCCCCTGAACAGATTCACATATTCTTCCTTGTGCCCCATGTGGGGATCCACACCTCCCACACACATTTCCCATAAACAGACTCTTGGACCCCTCCATACGCCTTATTGACAACCCCCAGTTCTCTCCACATGTCCTAAATAGGGGTGCCAAATCCTGCTGCGCGCACCCGCACAGGGAGAGCCTTTGTGCTACCCAGGGCCATGTTTCTCCTTGCAGTCTGGAATTGTCGCACTAGCAAGCTGCACTACAGCCTGCTGCTCACCGCTAGCCTACAGTCACCCCGTGGAGTGGTCAATGTCCAGGCCAACTTTGCCCTCACCCCTTTGATCTACACTGCCCAGGACCACAGCACTGCACAGGTATGTCCTCCTGCGTGCCAGGATCCCAGGGGGAGCTGGGGAAGGGTGTCTTCACTGAGAAAAAGGGGATGCACTGGTGTCAGGGCCTGTGCTCCCGGCCAAATGCTGGCTCTGGTCCCCTCCTCCTGTGTATTACCAGGCACCCCTTCTCCAGGTCTCACTGGCTGGCAGCCCCCAACGTCATCATGATTTGGAGCTGCTGGTATATTATGGAGACCCCTCTGCAGTCAGTGCTGTGGTGGAGAAGGGAGACCCTGAGGCCCCTCCAGGTGAGTACAGCTGGGGAGGAAACATGGAGGCACCTCTGGGTTGCAGCAGGCACTGGGGCACAGGGTGACACTAGGAGGCGAGGTATCGTTGGACACTGGGATGGGAATAGTAGGCATTCAGACGGCATAGTTTGGGTCCTGGTGCTCCAGGGTGGGGTGCTGGGGACACTGTGGTGAGCTATCAGCTATAGCAGGATGCACATGTGAAGTTCTATGTTAGGTCTCACTGGGTAGCTGTATTGGAGACACTGGATTGGAATACATGAGGCACTGGGCTGTGCAATTGGTGGACAGTGCAGTAGGGTATTGAGGTACCAGTGTAGGGCACCACAGGCCCTGGGATGGTGGAAGCCCAAAGCACAATGAGAATCAGTACCAGAAGGAGGAGGGAGGTCCTTATCTAGCCTTCATCCCACCCCATGCCTCCTCCAGGCTCCCTCCTTGGTGACCCCATGGTGTTGGTGACGCTGGCACCCAGCATCCCTGAGGCAGTGCCTGGGCAGCGCCAGTCTGGAGAGTTCATCTTCCTCCTGAACACCACATTCCTCGAGCATGCACAGGTACCTCCTCAGAGCAGGGACCAGGATGGGGTGGAGGAGCAGGCTGAGGGGGAGCGGGCCAGGGCAGGTGTTTATGCAGGGACAGAGGCATGAGGGGGGATTGGTGGGGCCTGAAAAGGGCCTGAAATAACTTGTGTGACCAGCAGAGTTCAGGGCACTGGCTTGGGTCACCCAGGAGAGACCAGAGGCTTTAAGAGGACCAGGCTATGGGCCAAGGCACCTGTACTCCTTACAAGTGCCTCCCAAGACCTGCCTGCTGTGTCTTTCCACAGGACTCCCTGCTCTTCCTTCTCAAAAGCCTGCCCCTGGGCTGCTACTTCAACATCTACTGCTATGAAGAAACCTCTGTGGGCATCTACTCGTAAGCAAACATGGCACAGGCTGGGTGCTATGGTGCTGGATTGGGTGCTGTGGGTAGGGCTGGATACTGTGGGGCATGGTCAGGTGCTGGAATGGGTGCTATGAGGAAGGGTTAGATGCTGGAGGGCACGGGTGCATGTTCTGATGCTGGATGGTATAAGGCAAGGCTGGGTGCAGGAGGGCTCGACTAGCTGCGGGAGGGCAGGGCTGGATTCTGGGGTTGTCCTCTTTGTGGCATTATGGGACAGCACCTCTTGGGCTTCTGCTGAGAAGAGACTTGTAGGAACTACGAAGCCAGGTCTCTGGAAGAACTACTACGGGGCGGGGACTTGCAGAGGACCTTAGGGCATAGCTGTGGGAAGTGCTATGGGACAGGGTCTCAGGAGCACTAGGGCCAGCACAGAGCAATGTGCTCTCCAAACATGCTCTGTCCCCTGCAGGCAAAGTGTCGAATATACTCAGGACAACCTGACCGAGGCCATGCGGCGCATCCCCTCCACCGGCTCCAGTCTGGGTGACTCCAATCTGCTGGAAACCCTCCGCTCAGTCTACAATACCCCTCGTCCCCACCGCCATCCACGACAGGTCTGGGTACAGGGGCATGGAGGGGTGGAGGGACAGGTGTCCAAGGGGAGAGAGAGAGGACACAGGAGTGTGGGTGGAAGGAACCACCCAAAGTACACGGTGGTCACAAGGGAACAAGGATGGTACTGTGGGTCGGGGAGGGGGGAATGGAGAGGTGGGTCTGTATCTTTGGGGGTTTCTGCCCCTGAGTGGATATCTCTCCCTAGGGTACTCTCTCTACAGAGGGTCTCTCTGCTGGACCCCTCTCTCCATTTCAGGGGCCTGCTCTCCCCATTTGGGGGTCACTGTGCCAGACCCCCACCACTCATGTCCCCTGTCTCTCAGCTCTTCATCTTTATGGCTGGGCTACCCCCTGATGTGGAAGCCATTGCAGCTGAGGTCTGCCGTCACCGCAACAGCCACCGGTAATGGAGACTCGCTCCCCAGTCCTCCAGTCATCCTTTGCTTGCCCAGTCATTTCCATCCCTTCCATGCTTCGTGACCAGCAGAAGTAGGGAGGTGATTGTCCCCCTGTACTCAGCATTGGTGAGGCCACACGTTGAGTAATGTGTCCGGTTCTGGGCACCTCAATATGAGAGAGATATCGAGGTGCTGGAGCGAGTGCAGAGGAGGGCAACGAAGCTGGTGAAGGGCCTGGAGAATAAATCTAATGAGGAGAGATTGAAGGAGCTGGGACTGTTTAGTTTGAGGAAGAGGAGGCTGAGGGGAGACCTCATCGCTCTCGACAACTACTTGAAAGGACATTGTCGAGAGGTTAGTGCTGGTCTCTTCTCACAGGTAATTAGCGATAGAACAAGAGGGAATGGCTTCAAGCTGCAACAGGGTAGGTTTAGACTGGACATTAGGAAAAAATTCTTCACAGAGAGAGTGGTCAGACATTGGAATAGGCTGCCCAGGGAGGTGGTGGAGTCACCATCCCCGAATGTGTTTAAGACTCGTTTAGATGTGGTGTTAAGGGATATGGTGTAAGGGAGAACTTTGTAGAGTGGAGCTGATGGTTGGACTCAATGATCCCAAGGGTCTTTTCCAACCTAAATGATTCTATGATCCCTGATGAGGGTCCCTGTTCACTAGTGCCTGTCCCAGTCCTTGGGTGCCTCCAGTGTCCCAAAGACCCTTCCCACCCAGCACAGCTCTCCAGTGCCAAGCTCCCATGTGGCAGTCTTTGCGTACTACTCCCACAACCAAGGCACCTTTCACAGAGTGAGCAGGGAGACTGAGGCACAGGGCTTGTACACCCTGATGTGTCCCTAAGCTCTCTCTCAGCCCCACTAGACTCACCCCATCTCTGCCCCAAGTCCCAGCTCTCCTCTGCCAGCTCCCCGTCTAACCCCAGCTCCAACCCCAGGCCCTCACTCCCTGCTCTTCCTCCTGCCCCCTTGTTCTGCAACCCAACTTTGTTCTTCCAGCTTTAACTCCAGCCTGTGTCCTCCAGCTCTACTCCACATCCTTGCGCCCACCTCTGGCTCTCATTTCTGACACCTTTCCCTGCTTCCCCCATAGGTGTTTCTCCTTCTGCTTCTCTGAGGACAGCGCTGCCCTGGCTATGGCCCTGGCCAAGGAGACAGGGGGTGAAGCTGCCTACGTCTCCTCTGACAGCAGTATGAGCCTTGTGGTAGGAACCCAGGAGTCCTGGCAGGTCCCCCTCTATTCCACAGGCACACTGACTTCCAAGTACCCCAGCACCTGCACTGCCCACACACAGTAGTCGAGACCCAGCTGCCCCAGGACCCCAGGCACTCACTTTCCCTGACTCTACCCACACTGAGAACCCAGGTGCCCAGGCTTCTACCCCACTACAACCCACAGACATCACTGCACCCAGGGAACCCAGCTGGCACAGGCTACCCCACACATTCCACTGTCCCCCAGAGATCCCCAGCATGGGGGGACATGGGCTGAACCCTGGTGGAGCTGCCAACTGTGGTGTCCTGCCCTCTGTCGCCAGGTGCTGAAGTGCCTGAAGCAGGCCCTCAAGCCAGCAGCTGAGGGAGTCTCTCTGAGCTGGACCCTGCCCCGCGGCCTGGAGGTTGAGGTGCTGGGGGGCACTCCTCAGTCCATCTTCCAGGGTCAACACAACCTCCTCTATGCCCAGATCCATGGACAGGCACAGGTGAGAGCTGGGCCTACAGTTACCTTCCAGTAGCCTCCCAGTAATCTTTCAGTAACTTTCCAATATCCCCCAGTAACCATCTTGTGTCCCCAGTAACCTCCAGTAGCTTCCCATGTGTTCACAGGATACAACAGTGGCCAAAGGGGTCATGACCTTGCAGTACAGCCTGGATGGCCAAGATGTCACTTACACCATTGAATTCCCCCTGTGCCCACAGGGAGATGGCCGGTGAGAGCCCGTCCTAAGGGAAGATGCATGCATCCCCCTCATTGCTCACATTGACTCCAGCTGAGAAGGGGCCCAGATAGATTACACATTCCCACCTTCCACACACAATCCCAAACTGGCAGAGAACCCAGGTGTCCAAGCATGCCTCCCTTCCCTGATTTGACCCCACAGTGGTAGGACCCAGAAACCTGGGCATCGCTTTCAGACAGACAAGGACCCAGGCGTCCAGGTTTCCCCTCTGTCCATCCTCACCCCTGAAGGGAAAGAATTCAGGTGTCCAGGCTCTCTCTCTGTCCACCTTCTCCTAACATGAAGATAAGCCAGGTGGTCAGGCTCACCCCATTCTGTCCCCAGGCTGGCTGGGCATCGTCTGGCTGCGAGGTGCTTGATGAAGAGGTTGTTGCCAGAGTCTGTGAGTGGGTCAGGGGAGGAACCAAGACATCGCGCAGTTGAGATCAGCCTCACTTCGGGGATCATCTGCCCCTTTACCAGCTATGTGGGGGTTCGCACACCACAGAGGGTCACCTGGTACCAAAGTAAGGAAAGACATTTCTGGGAAAGAGCTGGTGGGGCAGCTCCATGGGATGTTTTCATTCCACTGGATCTGGAACCCCAACCACAGGGCACCCCCAGTCTTGCGGGGTAGGCCCCATCACCACCAGGTGCTTCTTTCCCATCTGTTTAATTCAGCCCCTTGCCCTCTTTGCTCTCAAAGGGCCCCTGGCACTGTTGCCACCCCGCCAGTCACTCATCCCCTGCCAGATCGTTGAACTTCGTGGCTCCAGGATCTCTTCCTGCTATCCTAAGAGCATCTGGGTCCCACCTGGCTGGCTGACAGCGGTGCGTGCATCATGGCTTGCCCTCCGTCAACTTACCCATGACATTGCTGCCCTGCCCCAGAGGGGAGCTTGCTCAAAAGGTATGGGGCCTTGACCCACATGGGAGATGTCGGGATAACCTAATATCTTATAGAAGGGTTATGCTGCCATGTCTTGCCCATGGCATGGAAACCAATGAATTTTGCCTTTACCCCTTCCCTTAGTTACCCTTAAACCTGCAAGTCCTTCAGCAAATATCAGACCCAGCTCAAGGACACCCAGGGATGGGGCAGGGATGGTGCTGGATCATAAATACACGTTTGGATAAAATGTTTTGGGAGAGTATCAAGGGAGGTCCTGGGACATGGCTTGGAAGGAATGACAGGAGAATAGGCAATGACCGAGGTTGGAGATGAGTTAGGGGTGTCCAGAAAGAGCTGTGGATGGGTCTGCTCTGGGGACGTACAGGAAGGAGCTTAGACTGCAGGTAGCTGCCTAAAGAAGAGCAGAGATAATGTTCTGGAGCATTATTATTGCACAGGGGAGTAGAGAGAGGTCAGATTCCTGTCATTCTCCCAACCCTGCTGTTCACATCTCCTCCCACAGCATGTAAACCACCACCACCACTTTTTTCTTCTCTCAAGTATGTGGATCGCATGGAATTTGGTTTGTGCTCTTCAATTTTGTGGCGATGGTGCCCTGAAGCCGCTGCCAAGTGTCAGGAGCTGGTGGCCCTGCAGAATGCAGATGGCTCCTGGGCCCTCAGCTCAGGACTGGCCTCTGTGCTAGAAGTTGATGAGGATGAAATCAAGGGAAAGATGCCTGATGAGGTAAGGGGAGAACCCCTTACGGTGGCAGCATGTCATCCTGGAGCAGTGGGAGCCCATTGGCTGGTGGCAACACTGGCATCCAAAGGGCAGACAGAGAGGAATGAAGGGATCAGAAACCAGAAGCCACAAAGGAAGGGGTGGGAAGCAGTGAGGGGGCAGGGAGGATGCTCAGCACTGCGTGCTAGTCTCAGTTGTTGTTCTACTACAGGTCATGGAGCCAAGCATCTGGGCCACAGTGCTGGCTGTGACCTGGCTACACAGACATGACGAGTATTACCAAGACCTCTGTGAGCTGCTGGAGGCCAAGGCTGTGACCTGGCTGTGCAGCCAAGCTGGTGAGTCTTGATGATCCTTCTCCTGCTGATCCCCACAGAACAGCCTCCTCCATTCTCTCTCCAGTGGGACCTGCCTCACCCCTTTGCAGGACCACAATTTCCTGGGGGCAGGTGAAGGAGTCCTGTGTCTCCATTCTCCTTTCCATTTGTGGAGTCTCCCTCCTGCCTAACTTCCCTAGTGTGCCTGTCTCTCTCTGACTGCAGTGTCTCAGCTGGACAAGTGCCTGGAGACAGCCAACACCCTCCTTGGGAGCAGCGTGAAGCCAAGTGTTTTCAGGCTCTGAGCTCAACACGTGCCTGTGCTACAGATCAGCAGCACCTGCAGAGATAAAAAGGGCCAGAAAGTATAGCCTAAATTCACCTACCATGCTGGGATACCACTATTGCTACCAGCTGCGATCTTACATTACAGATGAATTCTCACTGCTTATGTCTTATACCAGTTGGGCTGAACCTGTAGCATGCCGAACTCCTCAAGAGAAAGCCTCTAGTTCAGAGCCTCCAGCGTGTTTGGTTTGGATGGAGGTGGGAGTGGGAAGGAAGCATCACATTCTCCAGTGGTTGCGCTTCCTGCATTTGGCTTTGGCAAAATGGGCTACTGGCCTCCACAAAGGTGGTGCTTAGGGAGATGGTTTAGTGGTGGTTTTGGTAGTGTTAGGTTAACAATTGGACTTGATGGTCTGCAGGGTCTTTTCCAATGCAAATTATTATATGATTCTATGGTTTCTGTCCTGACGAGAGACTGCTGTGCACACCAGAAGAGTGTTTAGAGGTGTCAACGGCAGTGGCTCCCAATGAAGGACTCCTGCTGCACCCCACTCACCGAACTCTTCCCTTTACCCCATAAGATCAGGCTGTGTCAGGAACTCCCGTATCTGCGTTGCCATGTAAAGCAATCATTTTGGAAGTAAAACTCTCATCCGCATCAGTCCCAGCCCATCACAATGTCCAAGAGAACTCATGTGGGGCGAGATTGATTTGAAAACTAGTAGTATGTTGGAGGTGGAACAGCAGGAGGTTTTGATTAGCAAACCAATCATGCAATGTACCACCTCCTGCCCCAGCACCCTTCATTCATGGGTCTCATGCCGTGTTGGCAAAGTCTCTGATTCATTTTCCAATAAACAGTGAATCTTCTCTAAGCCAAAAGGTGCAACATAGTCTTTATTTCAGTCGGGTCTATGATCCTTCCTTCCAGGGGCCGTCTATAAGTCACCAGGAGGGGCACGAAAGGTCGCTTCCCAGAGAGCTGTGTACTGTAATACAGTGAATAAGGGACTGCCATTGCTCTTGGAAGAACATAGATCTGTTCTAGGTTAGCAAGACAAGAGTTAAGGACATGCCAGGCTTTTTCTAGACTCCTTTTGGCTTGAACTTATTTCAGCTTGATCTTAGAGGTACCGGCTGTAGCAACATTTGCCCAGCAGATTGATGACTGATATCTAACTTATCCTAGCTGTAACAGAAAAGTTGTCAGGTGATTAATGTCCAACTTGGTTTTAGCTTTAACTTTTTAACTCCATTGGAGCATGCGACTCTGAAGATAAATGCTGTTCTCCCTTTAAGCTTCATCTCTGCTATCTGGAGCAGACACAGCGCTAATGTCTGAGTGCATTGGCAGCCCCCTCCTTCCCTGGGCGTCAGTGGGGAGACAGAGGAGTCACCTTCCCCAGAGATGCAAATGGGATGGGGCTGAGAGGAATGTCCCTGCCACACTTCTTGGGGTGCAGAAGGAGGAAAGAAGGGCATTGGGGACCTCCCATTTTGGAGAGGTGAATCATGGCTGTGAGGAAGTACTGGTAGCTCAGCTTACTTCAGCCACCAACAAATGCATTGTTGACCCAGGGACAGGTTTTGGCTTCTTCCCTCCAAGATACTTCCAAGGGTTGATCGAACTTGGTCTCCATGGCCTGGAGGGAATACCAGACTCTGCTTCTTTCTCCCCATTGACCACTGGCAGAGGCTGAAAAGGCAACCTCAGTCAGCCACGGCCGCCTAATTCTGAAGGAGTCAATCCCACTTTAGTCTTCTGCAGAATGTGAGCTGAATCCCCTTTTCGGAGCCTCACCAGGCTCTGCTGCATCAGTTTGGAAAAGGCTGTGCTTGTTGCCCCACCTCAGTTTCTCTTTTTCTCACAGCAGGCTGAAATGCTTTGGAGGTCTGGGGAGGGACAGCCATTGCCTGAGGTGTTGAAACAGTTTGCACCCACTCAGAGCTTTCATCCTCCACAGGGATACACTTGTGCAGTGCTCCCTCCCTGAAATCCCACAGGAGGCACCCTCCAGGACACCGATTATTTCCATAACACCAGGATATGGCATTCAGGTGCTTCAGGTCCAGAGCTCCATCTATGGATGGAAGAGTGAAAAAGCTAAACTTTCTGTTGGCCTTCCTGCGAGGTAAGGGCTTTCAGAGAGAATAGGTAGGTAAGCGATATGGGGCAGAACAGGTGACACCCAGACCTGAGTCCTCATTCACAGGCACCATCACACTCTTCATTCACAGTGTTCAGCGGGGGAACCTCTCCTAATTGCACTTGTCATTAACATCTCCAGACACAATTCATCCCAGCCTCAGAGAAGGGTGCATTCGAGTTTGGGTGCATCACTTTTTGAGCAGCCCACCCATCCCAGAATTTCTATGGACCCTTAGCTGCTTTCCTTCAGCATCTCCATCTCCCTCTAAAGGCTCAAAAGCCATGGGGAGCAAATAAGCGGGGACATCATTGTGCTCACCCACAATCTTGGGAAATTGGGAAAACCCTAGGATGCACTCTGGGCAGAGGGTTCTGTTCCTCAAGCATGGGCTTTCCCTGAGCATGCACGCAGGTTTGTAATGGGTATTTACCACAAGCACACACTAGATGCTGCTCCTTCCCCACTCCCCACTCTATGCACTCAGCAGCCTCTTAATGGCAACAGAACACAGAGCCCTAAAACCACAGCTGGGAGCCCAGAGGTACTCAGCACCCGCGGTGCCAATTCTTCTCCTGACAGGAAAAAAGGCATCTGATATGATATGACATCAGTTGTGTGTTTTCCTCTGTTATTGGGGAGGAAAGCATAGAGCGGCATGAGCCAGTGAGGGAAGAAACTGTGACTATAGGAAGTACACGTGGAGAGATCTGTAATACCTTACCTAGGCTGTGGCCTGTGGTTATGATAATCACAGCAATAGCAGGCGCATTTATGTCAGTTATGTCTCTTTAAATTTGCCAGCATGTGACTACAATATAACTGTGATATGATTGACTCTAACAATTGGCAGTGGATACCTATCAAGCAGTCAGCCACACAGCCATGGTCACTATTAGCAGTGCAGTGTTACAGTTATGCAGGCACTTTCAGATGCCTTTGGACAAGCACTCTCAGATCCCTGAGAGCTACCAACCTGCTGAGTTCCACAAGACCTGCATGGAGAAAGGGAATGGGAACAACAGTCATCACCTAGAGAGTTTCTCCTGCTTGGATTCAGGAAAGCATGTGATTCCAGGTGCCTCTCTTCCTCCTCTCTCTCTCAGTCTATACAGAGAGTGTGCTTGGGAACACCTTCATTGTTGTGCTGGTGGCAACACACCAGCATCTCCCCAGCCCAGTGGAGAATTTGTCCAGCTTGGAGATCTGCTACGCTTCCACCGATCTTCCTAGGCTGCTGGCCAGCTTCCTGACTGTTGCACCACCTCTGCTCAGGACTGCTATGGCTCAGCTCTATTTCTTTGAATCTCTTGTAGTCTCCAAGTGTTACCTGCTGACCACCATGTCCTACGAACAGTACCCGGCCGTATGTCACCTCATGCTCTATACAAGAATGGTGAACTGGAAGGTGTTTTTCCAGCTGGCAGTTGGCTTGTGGCATGGAGGAACGACTAGTTCCACAATCATCACATACTTCTCAAGCCTATTGAAGTTTTGTGGCCCCAACCCAATTGACAATTGACGTCACAACGTCTGTGATTTGATCTCTTTGCTGGAGCTCTCCTGTAGTGACACCAGGCTGCTATAATGTCCATCCCAGATGCGGTCTTACTATTTTTATTCCCTCTGGCATCCTATGTCTGCATTACAGATTCCATCCTGAGGATCTTATCAAGTAAGGGGAGGCAGAAGGCCTTTTATACCATGTGTGAGAACTGAAAGCCTTCTCACACATCACTGTGGTCAACATTTTCTAAGGGACACTTCTTACTGTCTCTTTGCTGCCTGGGACACCTCCACTGAGTAACCTGAACAAAACCTTCTCCTTTTTCTATACCATCTTCCCACCCCTGGTCAATCCACTGTAAGCCTGAGGAATGGAGAGGTCAAGCAATCCTTGAGAAAAGCTGTCAGGAACACGGTGGCCTGCCCTGAGAGTGCACCCTAGCTGTGCATCACTGGCTACAAAACACTCTTTATTTCTCCTCAAAACTGTAGGGATGATGTGGAGGGAATACATTACGTAGCAGGTATATCTCTGGAGGTGTCTGGCTGTCAGAACAATTTTAGAAAGGCAGGCAGGGAGAGAGAAGAATTCCTTTCAGAAACATGAGTCTTCACTAAAAGGTAGTGGAACAAAATGTTTTTGCTTTATTCCTTTGAGGTAAAAAGAACATTCTTGCATGTGGGAACTATATACACAAGAACTATAGTCTTTCTGCATGAGATACCAAGAAAGACCACCTAGAAGGCTACTGGGGGCAATCAGGCATGTGCATCGTGAAAATCAGCAGTTTCAGCTATCTTGTTGTCCCAAGAAGTGCCGTGCAAGACGCCAACGTACACAGAGACCAAAGGTATTTTATTATAGTTTATTTGCTCAGAGATGGGCGCTAGGTGGTATTCCACAAAGCTAGCGTACCTGTTCACAAAATCTTCAGTACATTTATATGAATCAAAACACAGAAGTACATGCCTTTAGTTATGATTATTGGTTAGTACCTTATTTTAACAATTTCAATTGGTTAGTATTATTCCTTGCTTTCATTTAAAGTTACAGTGCCCTTTAATTGATATGCACGTGCTCCAGTACAGTGGGGGGTAAGCCTGTTCATCTCCAATTGAGTTGGAGATCTCCCCCTGCCACCTTTCCCTTAGTTAAAGCTGACTTTTGCTGACTTTATGGTTTTTTTGCAATTATTTGGCTTTCAGCACCTCCTGGGCTACGATGTTTTGTTTTTATCAGCCTTTAGTCCTTCTTTATCAGCCTTTCAGATCTTCTTCAAGGATACAGTCATTAGTAAGGCATGCATTAATAAAGTAGCCAAGCTTACTTATTACAAAGTAGAATATCCCTTTTTCTGCTGTACATTAATCCAGCAGGCTCGTACAGACTGCTGCTCCGGGGGTGTGCTCAGAATGGCAGGTTTAGGGATTGTGCTGGCTGTTTGGGGTTAGCCATGAAAAATGAGCTAGACATGAGAACAAGGGGTTAGAAAAGGAAAAAGATACTTGGAGAAGATTTCACCCTCCCCCACGTAGAAGTTCACAGTTCAGGTGCTAAAACTTGTTCATCTCACCTGTTCTTTTTGGTTTGGTTTGGTTTTTTTTTGTTCAGTTGTTTGGTTTGGGTTTGGGTTTTTTTGTTGGTTTTTTTGTGTTGGTTTTTTTTACAGTCATTAACATTTACTGTTCTTGTTTGCTTAGCATTTGCAAAACAACCACATCTGTTTCCAAATTTGTGTCTTCCTTCTGGGTGTTTAACACCTTTCTTTCAAAACCAGCCTATTCAGCTAAGGAAAGAAAAGTTCCTGTGTGACTGCCTAGAGCCAGAACCTGCCAGGAGCTCTGGCTGCAGGGAGATATCTCCAGAGCCCTGGCTATTTAGTGTGAACAAGGGCTGACTCATTGCCAGAAGGCTTATGGACAGTGCTGAACAACATGTTTCTCAGGTGTCTGGTGAGGTAATGCCTGATACTTTCTTCTGGCCTCAGGTTATTCAGTTGCCAACAGGATGTGCTGATATTATCATTCATGCTCGTTGTGGTCCTTTTAAGATTTCCAGGCCAGAACCTTTTTAAAGTTTAAGACTTCAACGTCCCTCTTGTACAGAGGGGCCCAGAACTGAACACAGCACTCGAGGTGAGGCCTCACCAGCGCCGAGTACAGAGGCACCATCACTTCCCTGCTCCTGCTGGCCACGCTATTCCTGATAAAAGCCAGAATGCTATTGGCCTTCTTGGCCACCTGGGCACACTGCTGGCTCATGTTAAGCTGGCCGTCCACCAGCACCCCCAGGTCCTTTTCTGCCGGGCAGCTTTCCAGCCACTCTTCCCCAAGCCTGTAGCATTACTTGGGGTTGTCATGACGGAAATGCAGGACCCGGCACTTGGCCTTATTAAACCTCATACAGTTGGCCTTGGTCCATCGATCCAGCCTGTCCAGCTCTGTAGAGCCTTCCTACCCTGAAGCAGATCAACACTCCCACCTAGTTTGGTGTCGTCTGCAAAGTTACTGAGGGTGCACTCAATCCCCTCATCCAGATCATTCACAAAGATATTAAACAAAACTTGCCCCTAAACTGAGCCCTGAGAGACACCAATGGTGACGGGCCGCCAAGAGGATTTCACCCCATTAATCACGACTCTCTGGACATGGCCATCCAGCCAGTTTTTACCCCAGCAAAGAGTACACTTGTCTATGCCATGATTCGCCAGCTTCTCCAGGAGAATGCTGTGGGGGACGCTGTCAAAGGCCTTACCAAAGTCCAGATAGACAATGTCCACAGCCTTCCCAGCATCCAGAAGGCAGGTCACATGGTCATAGAAAGAGATCAGGTCAGTTAAGCAGGACCTCCCTTTCCTAAACCCATGCTGGCTGGCCCTGATCCCTTGGCTGGCCCTGATCCCTTTAAGGTGGTAAACCCTCCTTTTATTCCTAAGTCCCTTCGGAAGTTCCTTATTCATCCAGACCGGCCATTTTCCCCGCCCTTTAAACTTGCGACACTTGGGGACAGCCTGCTCCTGGGCCTTTAAGATTTCCTTCTTGAAGTGTGTCCAGCCTTCCTGGACCCCTTTGCCCTTCAGGACTATCACCCAAGGGACTCTTTCAACCAGTGTCCTGAACAAGCCAAAGTGCGCCCTCCAGAAGTCCAAGGTGGAGGTTTTGCTAACCCCCCTCCTTACATCACTACAAATTGAAAACTTGACCATTTCATGATTGCTAAACCCAAGACGACCTCCGACCACCACATCTCCCACAAGTCCTTCCCTGTTTGTGAACAGTAGGTCCAGCGAGGCACCTCCCCTGGTAGGCTCACCTACCAGTTGGGTCAGGAAGTTCTCTTCCATGCACTTGAGGAACCTTCTAGCCTGCCTGCTCTCTGCTGTGTTATATTTCCAGCAGATACTCAGCAGGTTGAAGTCCCCAACCAGAACAAGGGCTGGCGATTGCGAGACTTCAGCCAGCCGCTTACAGAATACTTCATCTGTCTCCTCATCCTGGTTGCGTGGTCTATAGCATACTCCCAGCACAAGATCTCCCTTATTTGCCTTCCCCTTCATCCTTACCCATAAACACTCGACTTTATCATCACTGGAATCTAGCGCTATACAATCAAAACATTCCCTGATGCACAGAGCCACACCCCCACCTCTCCTTCCTTGCCTATCCCTTCTGAAGAGCTTATAGCCATTCATCGCAGCATGCCAGTCGTGACAGTCATCCCACCACGTTTCCATGATGGCAACTACATCATAGGTGCCCTGCTGCACAACGGCTTCCAGCTCATCCTGTTTGTTGCCCATGCTACGTGCATTTGTGTAGATGCACTTGAGCTGGGCTACCGATTTCACCCCCATCCTTGGCCCTTTATCCCTAGGCTCGTTACTAGTGGGCCTGGTTTTATCCCCTTCCCCCTTCGTTTCTAGTTTAAAGCCCTGTCTATGAGCCTTGCTAATTCCTGGCCTAGTCCCCTTTTCCCCTTTTGGGATAGGCTTTTCCCATTCTTAGCAAGCAGGCCTGGTGTCCTGCAGATCAAACTATGATCACAGAACCCAAAGTCCTGCTGGTATCACTAGTTTTGGAGCCAGGTGTCGATCTGTCCAATTTTCTTGTTTACCCATTCGTCAGTCCCCAAAACTGGAAGGGCAGAGGAGAACACAGTTTATGCTCCCGAACCCTTGACAAGCCGTCCCAACGCCCTGGAAACTTTCTTCATTGCCCTCAGACTTCTAGTGTCCAGCTCCTCACTCTCTGCCTGTACGATCAAAAGAGGGTAATAATGTGAGGGCTGTATCAGGCCAGGAAGCTTCCTGGCTATATCCTTAACGCGGGCCCCAGGGAGGCAGCAGACCTCCCTGTGGGAAGGGTCCGGCCTGCATATGGCACGCTCAGTTCCCCTCAGAATGGAACCCCCTATGAGTATTGCCCTCCTCCTGCTCTTCACAGAAGCAGTCTTAATGCGTGGAGCTGGCTGCTTTGGCAATTCCCCGGATGGGGCTTTATTGCATACTTAATTACCTCATCGTCTGTCTCCAGAGGCCCGTATCTGTTCTGTACGGGCAGATCCCATGGGCTTTCTCCAAGAGCACTGCAGAGTTCATCTGCACCTATGCGGATACCACGAGTAGCAGGTGGATCCCATTCGTCCAGAGCCAGACTGTGACTGGCTCACAATAAGATGTGACTGCCTATCCTGACCATTGCCTGTAATTAACACCTTCAGTTTTGCAGTGAGGTTGACCTCAGCTCTGTGTATAACTAGAAAAGCTAAAAATATTATTTCTAAATGCCAGTAGTCAACCTGGAACCCGTCCTCCCTGATGTGCGCTGTAGAGAAATGAACATCTGGAGACAACTGTTTATTTTCCCTAATATTTCTGTCCAAAAAAAGTGGAGTTATGTGGCTGCCATGTGGATGGATCCTGCCTGCCTTTGTGCTCTGGCTCAAAGGAGAGCTTAAGGGTTCTAAGTTGCCTTTGCTTTGTAGTTCTTAGAATTGTAAAGCTGTGTGAGTCAATTATTCCCTCCCTTCGGGTTGGGGATGAATTGCTTAAGTATGAGCATCTTACGCCATAGGAGCTGGCAGGTAAGGTGCAAGACACACACGTGTCCTACAGGAGTATCACCTGTTGGCTGCAGAGATTACTTCAAGTCATCCAAAATGTTACCAAATGTTTATCTTTAGGTAACTAAAAGCTACCAGCCCCAAAAAGTAGCTGAGAAGAATCCCAGGCAGCATTAGAGTTGGTGTGCTGCATCCCTTCTTCTGATTGAACTGGAGAGAGGCTGATCAGCCCTTTCCTTCAGCATTGTGGATTCTCTGGAGAAAAGAGCTTTATGCAAAGAAAGAACAGATAAAGTGTGAAGAAGCAATGAGGCAGAACCAGGAGAGGTTGTCCCAGGGGGTGGAGAGACCAGTGTATCTGTGGAAGAAACGCTTGGACAATCTAGTGTAAAGGATGTGGCAGGTAGGATCTCAGCTGCAGGGCGGCAGGTGGAACTGGACAGAAAGAAGTTTTGGGGTGGCGTTTTGGGAGCTGGGTCCTCGTATGAACAGTAGTCTCTGTCACAGGTCCCTGACATGACTGGCATGGCATTGCTCTGTAGAAGTCTTTCTCTGCACGGCTTTAACAGTGTGTCCCAAGTCAGGAGCTCTGGCAGGGCTGCAAAACTGTTCAATATTTAAGGTGAGAACATAGGCATACAACATTCCTTTCACTTGCAAGAAATAAAAACTCTGCTGATTAAAATCAGCATGCCATTTGAAATAAAGTGCACTCATTTGCCTTAGGATTTGGTATGTATTACAAATATTTGTAAGAGCAAGATGTAGAGACAAACCCTACAGGCTCTGAAGAAATTACATAGGTGTCTCCTAACCTTCCCTAACGTAGCTGATTCTGAACTAAATTTACTTCATCTGGCTGTCTCTGGGATTGTTTCCCACTGGAACCAAAAAAGCATAGATGATAAGATCAGAGGAATTTCGTTTCACAGGTGGTTTCTAAAGTTTCATGAGGTCACTGCCCTCCTTACAGCAGGTAAAGTTATTTCTTCTTTGAACACGTGATTCTTAATCTCTAAGAAAAAACACCAAAATACTCCAAAAATAGTTGTATATCCTCTAGAAGATAAACTCTCTGAAACCGTAAGCAAAATGCAAAGGCAATATGGAGAAGATTAATTTTTTTTTTAATATTTGTTTTTAGATGGTTAAGTTCCTCCGTCTTTCCTTTCCTCCTTCTTTCCTTCTGTTATGGCAATAAAAGGTAAAGCAACCAAGAAAGCAGTGAAAGTAATCATCGGTTTACTGAAAGTGAGCCTACATCCCCTAAAATTTCTTCCCCAAAGTGTTAAGTAAAGTAATTTTGTTAACATTTTTTTCACTTTGTTCAACAAGATGGAGTTCCACTAACTGTGACGAGGATTTAGAAGTCCATCTCTGGTGGACAAATATCTGCACCCCATGAGGACAGGAGTGTATTCTGAGGCATACAGTATATCCTTCAGAAGACAAGTACACACAGGATTTTACACACCATCTAAAAATCCAAGGGCACACAAATAGTTGTAGAAGCATATCTTAAAAATAATGTATTTCTATTGTTATCTACTTAGGCTGTTTCTTTTTATTGTTTTCCTTTGCAGTGTCTTAACAAAAGTAAATCTGGAGAAGAATGAGGGAAAATCATGACCAATAGCCTGAGACTGAGCAGATAATCATGGAGATTTGTTTCTCATAATATTAAATGATGATTTGATTAATGATTTTTATGTTCTTAAGCAAAGATCTGCTTTTCTATATAAAAAACACTAGAAACATAAATGTTGGATAGTTTATCAATAGGTGGGCTGAGGTAATGGTAGGAGGGCATTCTACTTTACAATAGGGAGAAACAGACCTTTAAGGGAGAATCTCAGAAGCAGAAGGAGGTCTGGAAAATTCAGAGGCATTACCTCTTTAAAGCGCCTTTTCCTCTCTGCTGACCAAAACTAGAGATTGACTCAAGAGATCACTGGATTCAAAGCAACAAACACTTCTAAGGTACACTTCACCTCAGCCTGCTCTGAGTATCCTCAGTTCAGATTATTTCTTCTTAAGAACTACCATTGTTGCAGCCATATGAACTTCACTGAAAACAACATCACCCTTATTAGCAGCAAAGGTTGACACAACACTGCGACTACCCATGAGCGTGGACCATGCAGAACAGGGCCGACAAGGATGGGGATGTGGCTATGTGTATTAATTTTTCCTGAGAAATGATACAAATTCACAGAATGCCGCTTTGATGACTTTGTTTCGCAAGCTGTAGATCAGAGGGTTCACAGTGGGAGTCACCAGAGCATACATAATGCTCACTGGTTTGTTTTTCTTTTCTAATAGAGCGCTAGTTGGCTGGATATAGGTGTAGATGATGCTGGAGTAGAACAAGCCAACAACAGCAAGGTGTGAGGAGCAGGTGGAGAAGGCTTTCCACTTCCCTTCAGAACCCTGGATCTTCAGGATGGTGATAATGATAAGGCAATAGGAGAGGATGACCAGCAGGAAGTTTCCCATGCCTAAGATGATGTCTGCCGTGTAAACCATGATTTCACTGAGATAGGTTGAGCTGCAGGACAGGGCAAGGACTGGGGGTATCTCACATAAGAAATTTTGGACTAAATTTGGCCCACAAAAGTCCAACTGTGCCACAAGAAGGGTGTTTATGAGGGAATTGACAGTACCGATTCCCCAGACACCAGCCATTAAAGTGATGCAAGTCCCCTTGCTCATCATGCTTACATAGTGAGGAGGCCGGCAGATGGCCAGGTACCGGTCATAGGACATGACTGTTAACAGTATAAGCTCTGTTGAGCCTGAGAAAGTGAAGATGTAGAGCTGTGCTACACAACCCTCAAATGAGATGGTGTTCTTGCCCAGGATCAGGTTCTCCAACATCTTGGGCAGCACTGAGGAGATAATTACCAGGTCAAGGATGGCCAGGTTGGAGATGAAAAAGTACATAGGGTTGTGAAGCCGTGGGTGGACAATGGTAGCTATAATGACAAATGAGTTGCTGAGGATAGCAGTGAGGTAGACACACAAAGATATTGCAATATAGAGACCTTGGAGGTGAGGGTTGTCAAAAACACTCTCAAGGATGAATTCAGAGACCTTGGTGAGATTCTGTGGGTGCATTTGCCTTGGGGTCCCCTACGTAGGAACAAAAATAAAGACATTACTGCATCATGGCCAGAACATATTCAACGCTAACAGGACTTTTGGGGTTTTTCCTTTTTTTTCCCTTTCTCTTCTTTTCTTTTTCTCCTGAAATAGTATCAGAGACATTTTAAAGCAATCACATTGCATAGTGGATCTTCCCTGACTGTGGTATGGACTTAGACTTCTACACACGAATCCCCAAACTTAGATGCTGAAACCTAATTTCTTCCAGTGCTGTTTGGGTGCAAAATAAGTCTGCATTGGGCTAAAAGCAACACCTTTCAGAAGTGAACGCAAGGAGAGGAATAGGGAATATTGTGTCGTTGTACCACAGAGTAACAGATAGACAGAAGAGAACAGCGATATTGATTTACTAATTTATAAATAAATACGTAATGTAAATAATTACTTTTTAAAAAGAATTTCAGTGTTCCCTGAGGAACGGAGAAACTTGTTTAGCAGCTGTGTATCATGCACCCTACATACTTTAACTATGACCGATCAGGGCTATGAAGGGATCTCAGCTACTGAAGGTACATGCCTATTAATTGCAAGCAGAAAAGGTTAACGTTTCTGACCATCTTTGGTGATTGTCCTCCAGGAATCTGGCTGATAATGGAGAGATCAGAGACTGTCTGCATGAGGATTTACTCAGCAGTGTAAGGTTGAAGCTGTCTCTGGGCTTGCATTTCACCAAACTAGAGTGCTGCTAGCTGCAACTGGCGATCTTCCCAAATATGGTCATTACTAGTAGATTTTACATAGTTCCATCTGGTTCATCCCATTTTGACAATCTAAAATTGTGCCTGGGATTCCATTCCAAATGACCAAGCAGAGGTTCTCATACTCAGGTACAAGAAACAGAGTTATAATTTCTGCCTTGTAGTGCAATGGTACAAAAATAGCTCTTCAGTGGAATTCAACTCATCTCCCTGCACTTCCAGGCGACCTGCAAACAGAGTCTGATGGAGATTTCCCCTTTCACTGGTGTCAACTGAGAGAGACTGACTCATCTATAGCACACTCATCTCTTGATGAAGACACAAGTCTAAGATGGTTTACCCGAATCACCGTGCAGAGGCACCAGCATTTTCTCCCCTGTGTTGATTAAAACTTAGCTCAGAATTAGGTGACTAACTTGGGGTTGAATGAATCTCCAGTGATCATATTTTTCATACAATATTAAGGCATTACTGGAATGAAAAGTGTGGAGCAAGTCTCTGCTCATTTCCCATTGAATTGAAGATGGAGATATTGAAGGTGGAGATATGGAGTTCCTGACACTAAAGTATTAATTTAAGACTGTAATAGTTAGTTCTGTTTACCTATAGCATTGAAAGAGTCAGACAAATATAGAACAAGGAATATAATTCATTGTTGCTTTATTAGACCCAGTGAAGAATGTACGAAAGAGAAAACAGCAAAGAAAATAGAAAAGGACCCAGCAGCAAAGGATTAATATTCTCACCTTTCATCAGAAGCACAAATAGTCTTCACAAGCCTTTCTGAAATAGTATCTTAAAATGCACCCCATCTATCAAGGTAATTTCTGCTGGAGGTTTCTCCTCCCTCATGAATGGAGGCTAGAATGAGCTCAAAAGCATGCCCCAAGAGAAGGAGGCAAGTACTTCTAACTCAGTTCAGCACTGAAGTCATGACCTGCAATAACCAAATGCCCCGTGGAGTGAGACCCAGACAGGTTTGTTACCTAATTTGCCTCTAGGGGAGAAGTTTCTCTTCATTTTCCCTCCTTGACAACCCTGGTATTAGTAAAGCTGATTTCTACTCAGACTTGCTGGTTATGATTCTTGGGCTTGAAAACTAACAGTGTACTGGGCTGTATCATGAGGAGGACAGCCAGCAGGCTATGGAGGGAAGTGTTTATTCCCTTTTACCCAGCACTGGTTAGACAGAATCTGGAATAGCACATCCAGTATGGGGTCCTCCTGTATAAGAAAGATGTTCATAAGCTTGGGTGAGTCCGGTGGAGATAAGTAAGATGGCCAAGGTGCTGGAAGAACACACTGTATTTGATGAGACTCAGGGAACTGAGTTTCTTGTTCCTGGAAAACAGAAGGCTTAGTGGGACCTTATGACAGCTTAATAATTCCCAAGGGGAAAAGGAGGGGTTCCTGTAAAAAATAGCCTAAAGAAGGATTAGTTCATGGTTTTTCTCATATTTTCATGCACATCGCCCCTATCCTGAGGAGCTGTTAAGGTGGCAAACTATGCAGGCTTCTGTAAAGCCTGTATTCATATTAAACAGGAAGAGAGGAAAAGAAGTTTCAGAATGATTCCTTTAACCATGAATGAAACACAGAACTTTATTCGCAATGGGATGGGAACAGGGAAGCTGTTGGTGGAGGTCCCAGGTCAGTTACTGGGTAGACTGAGTATCTCAGCCCAGCTGTGGGGAGATGCACAGTGTGCCTGTGTGGGATTGCTCATGTTTGTGGGAGGTTTGTAGGTCGGTCTGGGTCTGTGCCAGCTGTTGTAGTGGTGCTGGACCTCAGGACACACAGGCCCATGTGAGGGTAACTGGGGATTCAAGGACAGGCACTGCACACTCTAAGTGTCTAGGGCAGTGACTGGGAGATCTGTATCGTATGTGTACATGTATGTATGTTTACACTCGTATGTATGCTCCACTGACAGATCCTCAACCTGATCGGCCAGAGGTGAACCGGGATAGGTGCCATCAGCATTTGCAGAGTGTTTCTATCCACATTGATCTGTGTGGCCAGCCTGAAGATGTAGTCCTGCCAGGGGTGCACGTGTGAATGTGCCTGGAGGGGTCCATCTGCTCTGGGAAACCCTGGCAGGAGGCACTGCAGCTGCTGCTTCAGTCCCTGTGCTGGGTCCTAGATCATGCGATGGCCCCTGCAGCTTGGGGTGAGGTGTCCTCTGGGACCCCAGCCCTCCAGACACTGCCACTTCCAACAGCTGCCTCTGCTTTGGCCTGACAGGAAATGAATTTTGGGCATTCATTCAGAAGCAGTAGTAAGTTGTGCATTACACGAAATCTTCCATTTACTCCTTCCTGATCTCACCTCAGCTGTCATCACAGACCTTTCACTGAGTACTAAGGCTGCAGATTCCTTCTACCAGCACGCCCCAGGGATTCCCCTGTCCAGAGCAGAGTGTCGCCTTCAAGTCATCCTAGGCTTATAAAAGTATTATTAAATGTATGATATTGATTGTACTAACTTGTAGGTATAGTAAATGAAAAGACTGCATGGATGTCTCCTTCTACATGATTTCTGGATATAACTGCATCAAGCCATTTAGTTATGTGACTTCTGTGTTCAAACACAATACAAGCAACTTAGTATGAGGTTTCCTAAGATAAGGGAGGAATGATCAGTGCGTGCAGAATGCTGCATGAACGTTGCTGCAGATTACTGCAGGTTGATATGTTTCTTTCTTTTTTTTTTTTTAATAATTGACAGCTGCTCCCTCATAGCGGCAAGCAATCAAGCATGAAGACAGCAGTCACCTTTTCTTTTTTTTTGATGTAACAGTGCTACTTATACTTGGAGATGTTTAAACCTCAGCTCTCTAGGATGAGAGCAACAGTATTCTTTGACTGCTTTAAAATGCTTCCAGTACCTGAACCCTCAGTATCTTCTTCCTTTCTCTCCCAGCTTTGTCTTCCACGCAGTCTGCCCCTTCTTTCCCCTTCTTTTCAGCAGAAAACAGACGGAGATGCCTTCTGTACAGATGGGAAGATGTTCCCTGGAGGGACATAGAAGTGCAACAACATGCAGCTGTCCTTTTTGGCTGTGGCACGGAAATGTCAGAAACACAGGACTTATATGCGTCTGATCTCTGAGATGCTTCTAAGAGGCAATTTTCCTGTGTAGTACAGCACACTGGAAATATTTCATCCTCTATTTATTTATGTATTCATTTATTTATGATTTATTACGATCTTAACCAAACAACAAAGAGTGAACGTGTGAAACTTCATGGAAAATATTGCCTAAATTCCCTCCTATGCTAAATGAGGGTCAAGAGCGTAAAGCACAGTCATTATTGTTTTCAGAATACACCAAATACACCATTAGTGGCTTTGCCGCCAGCATATCACGAGCTCCTATTAATTTTCCCCATGGTGGATAGAAGAAAAATATAATTCCTTAATTAAATATTTCTATCAAAATAAATGGTTTTGCGAGTGTAAGTTACTTTTAGTCTCAAAAGCAAGGCTTTTAAAAATCTTCATACATGACGTAAATCAAAATAAACTCTCTCTAGCTTGCCTCTCTCTCAAGCCTGTTTATGTTTGTACACAAAAGGAATGAAGGCGTAGGAAATTTGACTTGTTTTGCTGAAAGGTAATTTTACAGATTTGAAGACTTCTGTTGGTGCACAGATCTAGCAAGTAAAGGTCTTTACCTCATTGTGAACACGAGCTAGAAAAGTCCATTTCTTGCCTGTGGTGATGGACAGAGTGTAGAGGTAGACCTGTTCCCTTTTGGAGGTACAGGTGGTTGCCAGAGGAGACATCCTAGGATGTATCAGGTGGCAGCAGGTGTGTACGTGTGGGTGACTGTCTTTAGTCCTTACTCAATACATTCAGCCGCATATAAAGATCACCTCATCTGAGCAAGTGAGGGCCCACTTCTGAGTGAGCTGGTTCATTCTCCAGACTCCACTGACTGTATCAATTAATGCTCTGTGGGGGTGACTCAGCCGACAGCCAAACACCCACACAGCCTCTCTCTGACTCCTTTCTCCTGTGGGATGGTGAGAAAATGGAAGGAAGGAGAGAAGATTCATGGATTTAGATAATGGGAGTTTAATAGGAAAACCACAAGCTGCGTGTGCAAGCAACGCAGCATTCATTTATTACCTCCCATCGGCAGGCAGGCATCCAGTCAATGCCTGGAAAGCAGAGCATCAGCACATGCTGCTGATGAAAATAGAGCATCAGCACATTGGTTGCTTGGGAACACAAATGCCATAGCCAATAATGCTCCCCCTTCCTCCTCTTTTCCCATAGCTTTTATTGCTGAGTGTGATGTCATATGGCATGGAACATCCCTTTGGTCAGTTTGGGTCAGCTGTCCTGGCTATGCGCCCTCCCAACCTATTGCCCTCCTCCAGCCTACTCTCTGTGTGTGCATGGGGGCAGGGGGCAAAAGAGAAAGCCTTGATGCTGTGCAAGGGCTGTTCAGTAAGAGCCAGAATGTTGGTGTGTTATTGTGATATATTAATGTATGCTAAAGGCGGAACTCCCACCCAATTGGTCTCTCATTTTCCCTCCTCAACAGCACAGGGGGAGAAAACAGGTCAAGGTAAAGTCAGGGAGATCACTCACCTTAATACTGTCACGGGCAAAACATGCTTCACTTGGGGAAAATGAATTTCATTTACTACCAATTAAAATAGGTTTGAGTAATGAGAAACAAAGACAAAAATTAGAACAACACATTGCCTCTCCCCTTTTTCCAGGCTCAGCTTCTCTCCATTACTCTTGACTCCGCTACCCTACTCTGACTACCACCTCAAGCAGTGCGGAGGGTGTGGAGGATGGGGGCGTTACGGTCAGTACATAACGATTCTTCCCTGCTGCTCTTTCCTCCTCATCTTTTCCCCTTCTCCAGTGGGGTCCTTCCCATGGCCTGCAATTGCTTCAGGAAACATCATGCTGCTCTTCTCACAGAGGCCATTCCTGCAGCCTCACCTTTGTACCCACGTTGGGCACCAAAAAAGACTGTTGGGGTTTAACCCCAGTTGGCAGCTAGGACCATACAGCCACTCTCTCAGTTCTTCCCCTGCCTCCCGGAAGGGCAGGGAGAAGAGGGAAAAATGGAGAGGAAAAGGAAAAAATACCAAAAAAACAAACTTGTGGGTTGAGAAAAAATAGCTTGATAGAACAATAACAGAAAAGGGAAATAGCAATGACAATCATTATAATGGTAAAAGAATATACAATAAAAGGTAATACAACACAAGTCACTCTCACCACCCAGTGAACCGGATGCCTAGCCCATCCCGAGCAGTGATCGCAGATTCCTGCCCCCCGGCCAACCCCTACTTATATATTCACAGAATCACAGAACGATAGTGGTTGGAAGGACCTCTGGAGATCATCCCCTCCAAGCCCCCCTGCCAGAGCAGGGTCACCCAGAGCAGGTGACACAGGAACGCGTGCAGGCGGGGTTGGAATGTCTCCAGAGACGGAGACTCCACCACCTCTCTGGGCAGCCTGTGCCAGGGCTCTGCCCTCTCTGAGGGTAAAGAAGTTCCTCCTCATGTTTAGGTGGAACTTCCTGTGTTCAAGTTTGTGCCCATTACTTCTTGTCCTGTCACTGGGCACCACTGGAGTAGGTCAAATAAAATACCTTGTCAGAAGTGACTGAAGAGCTGTCTAGGGAAGATGCTGTGATGGACCTAATACTCATAAACAACCGATAAGAAAACATTTTGCATGTGAAGGTTTAGGGCAGCCTTGGCTTCAGTGACCGTGAATCTGAAAAGCTGACAGAAGTGAATAATATAAATAGCATAACTACAACCCTATATTTCAGGAGAGCAGTTTTTACCTTTTTCAGGGAGCTGCTTGGCTGGATCACACAAGGCCTTGGAGGGTCAAGCGGCCGCAGAAGAGCTGATTGATCTCTGAGGAGGACTCTGACTCAAAACACAAGAATGGTCCTGACCAACACATAGAAAGTTGAACTAGTGCGGTAAGTTTGGCTGACATGGATGAATGAAAAACTCCCATCTGAACTCGGATGCAAAAAAGAAGTACTCAAAAGGTGGAAGTGGCAATGGGCTACCCAGGAGAAATACAGGCTATATAGGTATGGAGTTAGGAAAGACAAAACTCTTCTGCAATTGAAAGTAGCCAGGGATATGATGGTTAATAAGATGTTGCCCGTAATTCCTTGGCAGAAAAAAAGAAAGGAAATGAAAAGATAATGTTGGCCTACTGCTCAGCAGTGCAGGGTAGCCAGTGACACAGTACTTGGGAGAAGCCGAGGCACTCCACGCCTTTTTTTTTTCCCTCAGGAACAACAAGGCACAAGGCTGCGCGTAGGCACACCTATAACATAGTTCAGACGAGGAAGCAAAGCAAGAGTTTGACATTAAAAGCAGATTCCAAGCCAAAAGATGATGGTTCCTGAGGAGGCCTCTCACAGCATAGCTGTTTGTTTACTGGTCTGATTTAAGGTGCCAGATCAGAGCTGACTTTAAGTATAGGGAGCTAAGTCCTGTGGCATGGGCAGAAGGAGGAGGAGGCTGCAGAACCTCCTGGTACACTCAGGCCCTGGCAACGGTTTGGGATTCACACAGAATTTCAAAATAGGCCAAAACAATGTGAACTGAGAGCACACCCAATCTGCAAAGATTTTCAATTGTATTGTACGAGCTGGACAAATAGTAACAGAAAAAGTTAAGGGAAAGCTATTGCATACTGACATATTTTTCTGCTTTCTTTTTCTCCCATATCTTCAATATGAGAAATAAATTTTTCACTATAAGGATGGTGAGGTGCTGGAACAGGTTATGTTATCCAGGGAAGCTGTGAATGCCCCATCCCTGAAGGTGTTCAAGGCCAGGCTGAATGGGGCTTTGAGCAACCTGGTCTAGTGGGAGGTGTCCCTGCCCATGGCAGGGGGGTTGGAACTAGATGATCTTTATGGACCCTTCCAACCTAAGACATTCTATGAATCTATGAAATATATTTAAGTGAAAATTCTAATTTATAAGCATAATTGTACTAATATATTTATTCAGTTCATGGAACAAAGATGCTTTGCCCTAGTTTCAATTATGACTATCTTGTTATGTGATGAATCGTTCTCTGCAGATTCCTCTTTCTCATGGCTCTGCAGACTATAAATAACTAACTTACATGTAAACAGTTAACTTGAGGAAGGTCACAATTCTGCGACATAGGTTTTACTTTCTTTCTGTCTTTCATATCACATTTTCAGACTACAAGTTAAAGATTCTGTCAATCACTCATAGAAGAAATGGAAAAAAAGATGGAACATTCCTTCAGTCTCCAAAAACAGAGAACTGTATATGCTTTTCCAGTTCCAAACTGGTTGTGGCTGTTTCCCTTTGAGATTCCCCTCCTTGTAGGTCTTTAACAGAAAGGTCATGGTTCAGGTACTGTTGAACAGTAACTGCACTGTAAGTGTAGCGCTTACTTTAAGCTCAACTCAAAAAACCCCAACAAAAGAGATGAAAAATGTGGCTGTTCTTTGAGAAAACAAAGATTTCTTATCCATTTGAAGGACAAAAATCCTTTTTCCCAATGTCTCCATAGAGTACTTTAAGTATTAAAGCAGGTGTCTAAGGGCGTCTCAAAGAATTCAAGAAACAAAAGCTGTAAACTTGCCTGATATTTTCCGTTCTCACACTCTTGACAATGAACAACTTAAAAAGTCTTAATTTGAATATTGTCTCATGCAATAATTGGTTCCATGGCTCTTCAGACTCTGCATGTCAGGGCTACTTAGATGAATTAAGTTTGTAGTACCAATCCTAAGTTAACCGAAAAGTATTTTTTTGTGTACTTCTAGAGAAATTTGCTAGTAAATTTGAGACACTCCTTACATAATTTTTAATTCCTGGTGCAAACAATGTGATTTCTTGTGTGAATCAAAATAATTCATGTGGCTATGCTTCGTCAGATCAGACCCAATGTATGCTGGACCTGAGTCACTGTTAGGCTGAAATAATATAGTGTTCAGAAACAGTTGTGATTTTAAATGAGATTGAGGTTATATTCATTCTCTAGTAAGATGAAACCCACAGAAAGGACATCAGTTTGGACAGATTCCACAGAGCAAGTCCAAATACTGCACACTTAGTAAAATATTTAAGCTAAATAGTGTGTGGCCATCTACTCTTTTCTGTCTTTTAGGTACTGGATGTCAGTAGTGATGACACTGCTGCTGAAGACACAGCACTTAGAGTACCTAGAGAATAACATTTTTTTTTCTGATCTTCCTTGGCAACTGGGTTACTCAGAAAGAACATGCATTACAAGCATGGGACATTTCAGAGCAAAACTTGTGTAAAGACAGCAAAAATGGAGAAGTTTTTATCTAAACATTTCTGGTTCTCAGGCCATTCTAAAGAGACCTTCAACAATTGGTTGAAGCTGAAATCCTCTTCGTGGAAATACACGGAAAAGATCATGCGAAATAATCAAAGCCAAAAATGTAAAGACAGATCTTTGACCTATGCAAATAAGGTACACCAGGCAAAAAAAGTGAAATGAAATCCATGAATCCAAATGCGGAAGAAACTATAGTTTTGTACTCAATGACCAAGTCTTTTATTTTCAATGAATTTGCTTCTCATCTGTAAAAGAGAGGTTGACTAAATTTAAGTGCAACTTTATTATGGAATAGATACTCAGAACCTTTTGTTAGGTTGTCAATAGGTACACGTTTAATTCCAGTAAGTAATTCCAGTTCAAATCTGATTTTTGTTTGTTTGTTTGTTTGTTCCTACTGAAAGAAGGAAGGGAAAAAAGGAGGGTGAAAATGGAAATGAGGGAAGGGAAGGGAAGGGAAAAATTCAAAGTTAAGATTAAAGATTCAAATGTGAATGAAACCTCTGCTACAGGAGATAGCTCTTCCTCTAATCCACTGCAATTAGGCGAAGGCAGTAGGATAGATCAAGCTAATTCTGTCCTTTGAATCACACATCCCTTGATGTTTCCAGCTATTTTTCAGCTGGTTCAGGATGCACAGTTCATAGCATTAGTCATGTAAGACATGATATGCCTAAATCTGAAGGAGTCACTCTGGTCCCACTTTGCAGACTATGGAGGGAAAGTTGCCATTCAAAATAGTGTTTCATCTGCTGTTGTAAAGATATCATTACCTTGTTGCCTCCCATTGCCCACAGAGAGAGCATTAAGTTCTGAACAACCAACTATGACATTTCTAAAATCAGCTGAAATCAATCCCACCCATAGGTTAAATGGGGATTTCAAGAGAGTCTATTTAATCGTGGAGTAAGTCATGTATCAGAGGTAGCTCAGCTGTTCTCCTCTTGGCCACAAAAAATAAAGATGCATTAAGGACTCTGTCTTTTCAGTTGCACCCAATTCAACTAAATTGAAACAACTTTAACAAATTCTTTTACTTCTTCTCTGTGAGGTTAATCTTTGACAACTAGCATTATGACATCTGTGTGAAGGGCAGGTAAATTCCATTTATCGTGTTTCAGAGAAAACTTGCCTGATGTCCCATGGAATATACCATGTGATAATGTCACAGATTATTCAAGATGTGGCAGGAGAGAATCTACATTTAACATACAATTTAAAATCTGCAATGTAAGCTGACTGTAAGAGTCATCAGCCCAACACTGTCCTTAATGTAAGAAAACAAGGGAAATACTTCTAGTGAAATTTGCATGATCCGTTCTGGATGATCCGTTCTGCATGATCCACTGGATGACAGAACTGCTGAAGGTAGGACACTTACTTCAAAATGCTCTTTGTGAATACATAAAGCAAATCCAAGGAAGAGTGAAGACCAAAACTTGAAGGTCCTCATAGCCACTAAACAAGAATTACACAAAGTGAGAGTTGTTTCTCTCAGTTGTTTCTCTCAGTTGTTTCTCTCAGTTTCTGTTCAGTAAACCAATGACTGCTGTGAGACTTACTGACTTTAATTAACAGCTGATGACCAAAGCGGTAGTCTAAAACTTTAGTAAGGGATCAAAGAGCAGAATTAGGTAGATTCAACTTCAGGTGCATGGATCTGACAAGTTAAGAAAACTGGTGTGAATGTGTGCCATTACAAACTGCAGAAAATATTTGATGTCATTCTCTATTCTGTTACGCACAGGTTATATTGAGGTATCTCTCAGACTTTGGAGCTTCAAATAGCACAGTGTTCTTTCATTTCTTTGTTAACGGAATCAGTCAAAACCAGAAAGATTCCTTTTAAATACATCAGACCTTTAAATGCCCAAGAACATGAGGAGTTTCTTTATTGTGCTTGTAAGCTAAAATCATCTGTGACTCCCAATTCCACAGCTTTCATTTTCATGTTCATGTCAGAAAAGAACGCTGACAGAAAGGCATCTTGTGTGAGTGAAGTTTTGGCAGAAAGAATTTAGATGAAGTCAGTATGAGAAATGATTGCATCATGGCAGGGCTGTGTGCACTGCTCTTGCTCTGATGATGTGTCCTTCTCTATGAGTGGTGGTCTGTTGACCAGGTCCATGTGTGCACAGTGGAAAAGGTGCTTCCCTGCTGTGTGCCCATATATGCATACATTTCTGCTGCCCAAATGCATTCTGTGCCTTGAGATTTACTGGTGTCGTCCACAGGTTGGTTGCCCCTTTGGGAAGAGATGACAAGTCGGAAGAACGCAGAATTAATGACCACTTTCTCCTCTGTGCCAGGCTAATTTCTTCTCTCCTTCTGTGCATCAGTTTCCCATTCTGGGCAGAAAGAAAACACAGAGGTACCACGGCTGGCACAGCGCTGCATGAATATCCCATTGGCATCGCACACACAGCAACACTCACCACGGTAATGAGGCAATGTGACTAATGAAGGAGATGGTACTGAGCTTCACCCTCTACACTTTATTAGTGTTCTCTGTGGGTATCTTTCCCTCTAATTACTCCTTCTTCCATTTTTTGTCTGTATACAATGGGTATTTGGGTTTGCTTTGATTTGTTTTGGTTTTGCTTTCTTTGGACTGTGGGTGTTTTGGCTGTCAGCTGGGCTTTCTCTGCAGTGCAGAAAACACCTACAAAACCACTTGGGACCACAGACCTGACATGTGGGGGGAGCCCATGTTCTCAGCAATTAACCATACACCCATAATGGAGCCAACCCTTAAATACTAACTCCTCATAGTTGTATGCTTGGTCACTGTCCCAAACTATGAAATGTAGGGAGTGCTAACATCACGCACTTGCAGCACGCATGGACATTGCCTTCTTCCTTTGTTCAGCTGAGCCCTCTATAGAGTTTCACCCTTTGATCCAGTGGCTCTCCAGGGATTTCAAAGAAACTCCTCACTTCAGCAACTGGCTCTGGCTGAAGCACCGTGATCTTGGTCCAGTGACTACCCCTCTGACAGTCCGTCCATTTAATTCCTCCCAGATGAAGCCAACAGATGATCCAGAACCAGGAAACCACACTCTTCTGACTGGATTTGTCCTCTCTGGATTGTCCAGATACCCAGAACTGAAGCACTTGCTGTTCTTCACATTCTGCTTCATTTACACCATCACCATCTTTGGGAACCTTCTCATCTTCACGGTCACACTGCACCCCTCCCTCCGCATGCCCATGTACTTCTTCCTCCGGCTCCTGTCCTTCCTGGATATCTCCACAGCATCGGTGGTTGTTCCCAAGATGCTGGTAAACTTCCTGTCAGAGGACAGGAGCATTTCCTACATGGGCTGTGTCGCACAGCTCTACTGTGTGATTTTTTTAGGAGCCACTGAGTGGTACCTTTTGGCAGCCATGGCCTACGACCGTTACGTGGCCATATGCAACCCCCTTAGATATGCAATCATCATGAACAGCAGAGTTTGTCTTTCCTTGGTCCTGCTGTCATGCTGCAGTGGTAATGTTGCATCCGTGGTGCAGACAGCTTGGGTGTTCGCATTGCCGTTTTGTGGGCCCAGGAAGATTAACTACTTCTTCTGTGATATTCCCCCCCTCATCATGCTCTCCTGCACTGACACTTCTTTGTATGAAAAGCAGATCGTTATAGCCACAGCACTGGTTATCGTTATGCCATTTTGTCTCATTCTGGTATCCTATGCCTACATCATCTCCAACATCCTGAAGATTTCCTCTGCAGAGGGTAGACACAAGATCTTCTCCACCTGTTCCTCACACCTAATTGTTGTAACATTGCACTGTGGAAGTGGGACCTTGATTTACTTACGGCCCAAAGTCAGTTACTCTCAAGACGCAAAGAAATTTATGCCTTTCACATACACAGCCATAATTCCTATGTTAAACCCTCTGATTTACAGCCTGAGGAATAAAGATGTGAAAGAAGTACTAATCAGAATGATGTCTGAGCTGATGAAGAAATAAATCTTTTCTTGTCCGAGAACGTGTGTTTTAAAAATGTTATTTCCACTTTCAGTGGGTGTGTAAGGTTTACTAGCTCACTGGAAACACCAGAAGCAAAGTGTTTCATACTTGAGAATATCTTGTCCTTATTCTTGGCTTCAGAAGCAAATTATTTAGAATTTCCATTTACATTTCTTCCTGAGGAGTATGAAATGTATACCAGACATTTCTTCTAAAACAGAGCAGCCAAAACCCACCCCACTTCCCACATCTTTTTCAGGTATTCAGGCTTGAAGTTCTCACTTTCATTGCAGGAGTTCAGCTGCCCCTCTCACTTAAGATATATTCTTTTACAGTGAACTTTTCAGGATAAGCATACACAATTGATAGTGAGTAGGCAGGTTGCTTTCACTTTTTTTTTCTTTTCATTTTATATGATTTCCATTCCTTTCAGCAGAAAAGGGATCCACTACATGAAAGTGATAAAGACATTACTGCAGTTCTTTAAGAGACTCATGGTTTTTATTGAAGGTGTGGAGAAGGCAAAGGAAAGGAAGAGAAACTAGTGCTCATTTGTTGTTTCTAGCAAGAACTAAGCATTTCATATAGTACAGTGCCCACAAGCATCTTAGAGTCTGAGTCATGGGATAATTAGCATTCTGCATCACTCAGATGGAGAGATTCATCCAGGCACGATCACGGGACAGTTCCAAGAGGAGCAGCTGAGATCTCCACAAGCACACGGAGAAAAAGGTATGCTACGACCTTGGAGTAATCATTTTTGGGGAGGGGGGATGGGTGTGGGGGGAAGAAAATACTGCTAGCCTTCTCTGAGAGAGAAGGACACTGAAACTAGTCTCCTGCATGACCCAGGTAAGTTCTGTGTCCGCAAGTGGCCCTGTGAAAGTGTGGCATCACTCCGTATGTGCCATTTCACCTGGTAATCTCAGCGCCTGGCCAGATTTCCCAAGTAGCTCCTGTGGTTTCTTCTCCAGTGCAGTACAGGGGAAACTTCCATCCCTACGGCCAGGCTCCAGATTTGACATTTTGGTTTCTAAAATTGACTGGGAGCAGAATTTGTGGTTCAGGAATGGGAAAAAAATAAAACCAACAATCCAACAGAAAACCTAAAAGACCTCAATGAGTGTACATCTACAGATGTAGTTTAGTGACCTGTTTATACACTCACATGTACCCATGAGGGTTAAATTTCAGCCTTCTCTGTAGTTGCCTAAAGATAGTGCTATTTTGGATACAATCATGAAGCTTGCTGGTAAAACCCATGGCATACAGGAAACTTTTGTTCCTTTTCACTGATAGCTCACCCTGCGTGAAAGCACTCTAGATGCCATGGGGTCTTAATTTTGAATTTTGCCCTATCCCAGCTGCCTGGTTTTAGATTGTTGCTGAGTCTTCCTGAAAGTCAAAGGGATGTAATGAACACATTCAGAAGGAACGTTGGCCCAGGTTTGTGTTTGGACACAATGCATCTCTTTGTGAATGTATCCTTATGCCAGTACTTATAAAAGCATCCAAGACAGTTACTCCTGGTTGAGTCCAGGGGCTTTTACATTAAACTTGGGTCACTTGGTGTGGGATAATGGGGTTTCTGGGTAGGGTAAATAGGAAACAGGGAACTGAAAAGAATAGTAGAACCTACAGAGACGACACATCTGTGACTGCCATGAGAATAAATTCTGTCACCATGGCTTGGTTTTGCATATGAGACAATCTTTAATCATCTGCTTATTGTAAACAAGACTTTCCAAAAGGGAGAAAGGAATCCATAGCATTCTTCCCTATGGATGAAGTTTAGTGACCTGCTGTGAGCCCAGGTTTCTGTTGGGATAGGGTTGCATTACTCTCTTTAAGATCTGTGAAATCCCACATGGTGTTTGTATTGAGTTTATGTGGCTTGGGTTGAGGGTGGAAGTGGGAGGGGAGCTGCAGAGGTGTCCTCAGTGAGAAGAGACCAGGAGCTACCCCCATGTCAGACAGAGCCAAGGCTCCAAGACAGACACACCACTACCCAAAACAGAGCCAATGAGCGATGCTGGTGGCACCTCTGTGATAACATATTTACACCGCACAGCAGCTGTGAGAGAGGAGTGAGAAAATGTGAGAGAAACAGCCCTGCAGACACCAAGGCCAGTGAAGCAGGAGGGGGAAGAAGGGCTCCAGGGGATGGGTGCAGAGCACCTCTTGCAGCCCATGGAGAAGATCATGGTGGAGCAGGTTCTCCCCCTGCAGCCCACGGACAACCACAGAGGAGAGGATATCCACACCACAGCCCACTGAAGACCCCATGCTGGAGCAGGTCGAGATGCCCCGAAGGAAGTTGTGACCAGCGGGGGACCAATGCTGGGGCAGTCTGTTCCTGATGGACTGTGGCCCATTGAAAAGGACCCATGCTGGAGCAGTTCTTGAAGAACTGCAGCCCGTGGGAAGAACCCACGTGGGAGAAGTTCATGGACTGTATCCTGTGGGAAGAACCCCATGCTGGAGCAGCGGAAGAGCATGAGGAGGAAGAAGTGCCAGACAAAACATGTTATGAACTAACTGCAATCTCCATTCCCCATTCCCCTGGGCCACTCAGGGCGAATGAGGTAGAAGAGTCAGGGGTAAAGTTGAGCCTAGGAAGAAGAGAGGTGGTGGGAAGGTGGTTTTAGTTTTGTTTTTATTTCTCAGTTTCCTACTCTGTTATTGACAATAAATTAAATTCATTTCCTAAAGATGAGTCTCTTTTGCCCATGATGGTATCAGATGAGCAATTTGCCTGTCCTTATTTCCTCCCCCAAGTCCTGCTGAGAAAGAGGAGGGACAGAGCAGCTTGGTGTGCACCTGGCAGCCAACTGAGGCCTGTTATTAACCAGCCAGGGAGTAGGCTGGGAGTGCACAAGGAGTTAGGAGGGGACACAGCTGGGACAGCTGACCCCAACTGACCAAAGGCCTATTATCACGATGTCATATACCATATGACATCATGATCAGCCTATAAAGCTGGGGAAAGAAGAAGGAAGAGGGGAACATTTGGAGTGGTGTTGTTTGTTTTCCCAAGGAACCATTACATGTGACGGAGCCCCGCTTTCCTAGAGATGGCTGAACACCTGCCTGCCAATGGGAAGTAGTGAATGAATTCCTTGGTTTGCTTTGCTTGTGTGCGTGGCTTTTGCTTTACTTATTAAACAGTCACCTATCCTCTCCCAACACCTGGTGCACTCCCCGCCTGCTCACTGGTGGAGTGGGTATGAGGAGCAGAAATGGCCTTGACTCTGTGTAAGCACTGTTCAACAGTAATGAAAACATCTCTATATTATCAACGCTGTTTTCAGCACAAATCACAAATACAAAACATAGCCCCATACTAGCTACTGTGAAGAAAATTAACTCTATACAGCCAAAACCATAACAGAGAAGAAAATCCCTGAAAAGAAATTGATGAAATCTGGCTTACTGAAATGCCACAAGGTAGGAAATAGAAAATTTCACTGTTCCAGAAGCAAATCAGGGTCTGACCATGTCTGTTACTCCACAGTCATGCACATGGACATCTGACTACACTGTAGCTGCTCCTCTGACAAGATCATGCCCAAGCTACCTAGTGCACTTTGGTGACTCCGGCTCTCAACCTAAATAGTCTGTCCTCTGGGGAACAAGGAGATCTCGGTGCCCCTCAAGAAAATGGGACCTTGTCTTCTGATGTAGGCCCCCAGATTTCATTCATATCAGCACCCCTTCCATGTCTGGCGCTTTCGCATTCACTTTTCTGGAGGTGTATGACTCCAAGCAAGCTCAGCAATGTCTAGAATAAAGACACAAGATGGACATCTCTTCTTCCAAGTTTTTCTCACTGGTCCAAAACTGCCTTCCTACCTGTATCCTCTTGGACATGCTGAGGCCCGCTGGAAAAGGAAAAGTCAGGGGAGAGTGTCAGGAAGGCAGGGTGAAGTGCTTGTGTGGGTGCACTTTGGCTGCAGGAATGGGATGGCTCCCTGGTGCAGCAGCCACTTCTGCTTCTGGTGGGGAGGTGTTTCCCAACCGGGAACATGAGAGCCTTCCCCTGATCCCACCCCTCCCTCAGCTGCCTCCAACCCCCCCGCAGGGCAGGTGGTACTGGGCAGCTCCCCCTCCCCTGCCCACCCCGTGCGGCACTGCTGCAGTTCTCTCCCCAAGACGCCCCTGCCACACACGAGAGTCCTTTCCAAGGCAGCATCCACAGCTCAGAGCCCCCAGGACAGTCAACAACCCAGAGCATTGTCTCTATTAGTGCCCTCTGCTCCTCCCAGCGTGGGTCCCCAGTTTGGGCCCAAAAAGTACCCTCTAAGTGGGTTCCCCATCAATCCCGCTTTCTTCGGGGCTCCACTGACCTCCCAGAGCTGCCCAGTGACCTGGAGCACCCCTACGCCCACTGCCTCCTACCCATCCCAGCAGGCAGGGATGGCAGCATCTCCAGTGCCCCTACCTCATCCCAGCAGGCAGGGCGGGCATCATCCCTGGTTCCTAACTGCATATCCCAGAGTGCGCATTTGGCAGCATTCCCTTTCCTGGAATCTGGCCAGGCACTGCGGCTGTAACCGCAGCTCCCACCCGTCCCTGCTGCTTCCTGCAATGACGCAATGATCAGCCCTCCTCCTCCTCCAAGAGCGCCTGTGAACATCCTTTCCTGCTGCAGCTGACAGGTTTGAGTCCTGGGGCCATTCCCGTGTCTGCTCATTGCTCCTGCTGCAGGCTGCGGTTCCACGGTGAGTGCGTTTGTCTGTGCATCCATCCTTCCTTCCCTCCACGTGGAATGCATGCAGACCTGTTCTGTGTGCATGTGTGCTTTTGCCTGTCTGTGCTTGCCATACCCTGGCAAAGGCTTGGAGGCTTCCGTGTCTCCGTCTGTGTTTGCTGCCCCAAACTGCCAGGCCACTTAGTTCAAATGGTACCTACACATTTGGGATCTCTAAGGTCGCGGACAGCAGGCTATGGTCCAAATTCAAAATGAGGCACATCCTCCATCATGATATCTGTAAATTCAATCTCTTACCCTGACAGAAAATAATGTTTTATAATGATAACAGGGATGTCTGAGCATTCTGTTATTGGAATCCTTAAACGCAGTTGTCAGTAAACCAGGATTTCTACTAAGAACAAAAAACCACAGCTTTAGTTTTGTATCGATTTAGCAACTCTCGGTTTCATCAAATGGGGGCTATTTGCCCAGGAATTCCTCTGACAAAGGTGTCCTCCAGAACTTGGAGGATTATCCAAGTACAGCTTGAAGGATGGATGACTAAAGACAGAAGTCTCTGAGAGCACCAGAGAGAGAGAGTGTGTGCTTCGTTTTTTCATATGAGTAAAGTGAGGAGAATTATACCTGTCCATCTGTTTGGTGGTGAGTGAAGTCCAAATCCCTGGTGTTGGGTTTGGACCTGCTGGCTTTCCTTCATTCCTTTTTTTTCCTTTGACTTTTCTCACTCTCTGCTTTTGCTCTGGGCAGATCCCAAACTTCCACGAAAAAATTACCTTGATTCCTGTGGAGCTGTTTGAGATTCCTGTGTGTTAAGAAAAAGGGGCCATTAACTCAGAAGGTCTGCCTGGGGCAGCGCTGGCCCAGAATAAAAGAGTGCTGTTAATGCTGGGCTGAGTCAGGGTAGCAGGAGATGATTCTTCACCTGGGAACTAAAGAGACGTTCCTGATAGCCATTCCCTTGGAAATCCCACCCCAAGCAGGATCATCAAGGGTTCCTCACAGCTCTCTTGGGTGTTCTGTTATCGTGCCTGGGAGGGAACTGCATAATCATGCATTGCATCCTCCCGGCTGCAAGGTTAGAAGGACACTTTTCCACCCTAAGCCCCGATTTTCTTAACAGTCATCACTTTAATCCTGGGGTAATGGGGTGGCTTTCCATTACTTTGGGTTCCATCTGCCCCAGTACTTGCAGAGCCATCACCTGCTGCGTACTCTGCCGGCTCCGCAGTGGGTCAAGCAGAGTGTAAGGGCCTGTGCCCCCGCACCCCTTGTCCCCAGCCTCCCTGCCACCCATGCGGGGAGCACCTGCCCCTTCCCTGGGCTTGTTCGCAGGGAGCGGGGCGCAGTTAAGGATGGCGCCTCTTCCCTGTGACCGAGGGAGTGGCAGCTAGGGCCGGTGCCCTGTGGCTCGGTGCTTCCCTTCATGCCCCTGCCTTGGCCGTCTCTGTGTCCGGCGTCTGTGCAGAGCTGCAGGTGCTGCACTTGTGCCCCGACCCTGCTGGGGTCCCGAGGTCTCCCATCCCCCTTACCCCGTCACAAGTGGCTCATGTCTCAGCGGTCCCCGGCACTGGCCACCCCCTGCGCCCCCTGCCCCTTTTGCTGCCTGGGCCCCTCTTACACTGCTGGGCCTGCAGCTCCCACAGGGCCACTGCTTTGGCTCCAAGCATCCCCGTGACAGCGCTGAGCACATTACCAACAACTGAACACACCACACGTTTTTCTTGCCTTTTGCTTGCCCTACACTGTGTTTCTTGGTCTGCATTAATACTTCAGCCGGCCTGGGACATCCAGATAATCCCTCCTCACATTCCCAACTCACCAGGAAAACCATCTGGGCCAAGTTTCTTGTGACTGCCCCCCATGGCCCTGTGCAGGGACCAGCCAGGCTCTCAGTCTGTATCTTCCTAATTATCCCGTTTCCAGAAAAGTATTTTTCACTGGGACTTTCTGTCTGTGCAAAATGTTTTGCCCCAGGAGCCAGGTGCTTGTTCACTATGATCCCAGTAAGAAAGACACACAAATTCTGCAAAGTATCATTTGAAATACATTTCTTAGAGCCGACATGATAAAGACAGTATAGATAATCTTACGTCCCCTCAGACGCTGGGAACCCGGGTTGTGCAGCATCAAATGGGCCTCCGGTCAGTACACAGCATATTACAATGCGCATGTTCCAGAGCTGGCTCTTACAGTGAGATGGCTGAAGTTATCCTGCAGCCATGGGATTTGTGCAGCCCAGCACAGGTCTGAAGGCCAAGCTGAATGTGCAGCATGGCACAGTCCTGTCCTGTGCCTCCTTGGGTTAACTGCTATGTGGACCACCAAGTCCTTAATGTACAATGGTGTCCCCATCAGGATCACTATAGCACAGAATGCACATCCCTCCTTCCCTGCCTCATTCTACCTCCCTTCACATTCCCCTCACTCCTCATTCATTCCTGTGCCCCATTCTCACCCCCTCTTTTTGTGCCCTCTGGCAAAAGCCTTGCATTGGTTTAGAACTTAATCTGAATATATCTCGTTTTAAATACCTACATTTCTATATAATAATCTTGAAGTGAATCCTACTCTTGTGATAAGCAGAAGAGGCTCTTGCTCTTATTTAAATTTAGGGATGAGATTTAGTTGTTGAAACACGAGTGTCTAGTATAATTTTAGATGTCCTGTCATTTCCAAGATAGACACGTGATGCCAATATACATAGCACAGGACCTATGGGAGACAGCTAGATAGGATTTCCCCACCTTTGCAAGAAACGCTCAGCTGTTCTAGGGCTCCTCACTGCAAATGGCCCTCCTGTCCAATGTTTTGACAGTGGAGTTAAAGCTTTATTCAGTACTGGGAGACTTCCAGACCACTGACCTGTAGAAAGGCTTGTGGCTTTAGACGCCTCTCTTTATCTGCCTAATTGACAGATTAGTCACAAACCGGGCACCTTTTTATCACCCACTCCCTCACATTCCACACAACTGCATTTGCTCATCAATTCCTCCAACACCTTCCTGCCCCCCTCTTCCTTGGATGTGCATCCATGCATCCCAACTACAAATTCATTCATCCATTCCCCTCCCCAATTCCCCATACGTTCACTGTTTTCTGCCATTGACTCTTACTGCCACTAAATATAGCCCCCTCCAACTATCCAACTATGCCACTCTCCTCATACGAATTCGTGCATTCTTCCACTCATCCTCCCAGACCGTTCTTCGCCTGCTCTATCTTTCTGCTTCTCTGCCTATTTCTTCCTCTGTCATCATTGGTACTGGTGTCTTCCAGGTGCAATTATCACTCAGGCCCAAACGCATCCCGTGCCTTGTGTCTCAGACTTTGACACATCGTTGCGCCCACCTTCCCTGTGCTCCAATCTGATTTAAGTACCGCCACCCCACTGAACCGATAGGCATTTTTGACACCTGCAATTCCCATCCGACGCCTGTCTCCTACTAATCTGCTACCAGGTTGGTGACAGAGGGGCAAAAAGGATCCTGAGGTGGGATGTGAAGAAGCAAAGAGTCATCTTGTCCCATGTATGCGGGGGTAGCTCCGTACCTTGGAGCAAGGCAAGATGGAGGTGCCCTTTTTTTTTCCCACAAGGTCCTCATAGCTCACTTCATGCTCTTTCCCACACAGAAGCTGTCTTCAACTAAAGAGTTAAGATGAGGAAAAGTGGCATCCTGAGCAAAAGGTATATGTATAGAGGTGAGTTGGGGCCATAAAGGTGGCATCTGTGAGCAGTGGGGAAGATTTTATCTGGGAGAGCAATGTGGGAAGCAACTGATTTCTTGGGTCATTGACAAGGAGGCATACCTCACCATGTACTGGGAACTCAGGAGCAGGGCCTGTAGTCAGCCTTCACTTTTTCTGGACGACATAGTAAAAGATGTTTTTGTAAGTGTGATTTTGTAAGTGCTGAAGGCTTTCCAGGGAAACCATCACAAAGTGAGGGGATGATGCAGAAGAGACGTCTGGCACTATGGGATGGGGGGGCAACACTCCTCAGTGCTAGGATATTGCATCACCTCTACTGTGGTGCTAAATCATCCACTACTGAATTGTGTTGTGATACCTAGGTACATCACTTGATTGGTGAGTTGCATTGTTCCCTCCAGGTGAACTCTACCATCTTCTGTATACCATCCCCTTCCAAGACATTACAACAACTCCTGTGAAGGTCTTATACCTTCCTTTGCTAACTGTCCCTCTGTTCCTACTACAATGTTATGCCATTCTTGACTAAGACACTACTCCAACGCATTTTGCCATCAGGTTTGACACACCACTGATGCCAAACCTTGCCCTAATACGAGATGCTCTTCATCTCAAACTGCGTGCAAAGGTATGGAGAAGGTTGCCTTTCCATGGGCTGCTGTCATAACAGGAAGACAGATCATCAAATTTGCATGTGCATATTGTTGGCCTCAAATAAAACATATGCTACAGGTATGACAGGTGAGGAAGCGAGGTCATCAAGAAACATCTCCACTGCTGACAATGAAAAGGAGATGAAGTAACTTCCTGTGACTGTACCTCTGATGCCATGCTAAGTGCCCTTGGTATGGTCCCCCCTTCCCTTCCAGTAGTCCAAAATGAGTAGTATATCTACTTAAGTTGAAAATCAAGATAATCTCTTTGGAGCATTAGTCTCAAAGCAGGTGACAGCACCTGCTCCTATCTCTGAGATATGGTCTGAAGGTTTGAGGAGCTGCAGGGAACCTCCTGCAGTTTGCATGAAGCTCTATTGTGGGACTGTCACACTCTATGTGCTGGGGGACAGACAGACTCCTCTCAATGCCATGGAAGGCCTGAACTAAGATGAAGCACAACGCATTTAGGTGATCTGAGGGCACAGTTGTTGTGTGTTGGACAGAAAGGGGCTTAGAAAGATGGGAAACACATTGACAGCCTCAGGGACTTTTTATTACTATTTGTCAGCTTCTGCAACTGGCATTTCTGTGGCAGGTTTGGACACGAAATTTTTTCCCATTACAAGCAGACACCTCAAATTTAAAGTTTCCTACGTGCAGCCAGGGAATCTGACAGCTGTTGTGTCTTCCTCAGGCTTATTCCAGAGGGGAATATGGTTCTTTTCTTCCTATTCTGAAATGGAGCTGGAAAGTGTGACAGTAAATGTAACCATCCAGGACTTTGTGGCTGATGTGGTGTCTGAGCTGTTTTTCCGCAATACGCACCAAGTCCCTAAGGAGACCATGTTCGTATTTCCTGTGGACTCTGATACTGTTGTACACACCTTCTACGCTACCATGGGGGACACTCGCATTGAAGCAATGCTCTGGGAGAAGGAGGAGGTATTGGGACTGTGGTGAGAGGGGGTCAGCAGATTGGGATGAAGGGTGGAGGTGAGAGAATGGAATCCTGTGGAGGCCTGTGACACAATTTTCTCCCTCTGTGGCAGGCCCAGCAGCTGTGCAAAGCCACTTCAGGCATGGAGAATTTAGGATACCTGCAGAACCAGTGGGATCTTTGGGGTCCTGTGTTCGCTTGTTTCTTGGGGACCCTGCCTCCTAACAGCGAAGTGACCATCAGCCTGTGCTATGTCCAGGAGCTGCCAATGCAGCCTGATGGAGCTGCTCAGTTTTGCTGGCCACACGAGCTCTTCCCCCGGACAAACTACATTAGTGAGTGATCACCCAGGTGCATCCCCTAAGGAGGAACACATCACTGCCCAGCACCCCTCCTGGAGGGGACCCCTATATCTGCACACGTGCCTCAGTGAGAAAATCTGAATATTCCCCCTTGCACTTCATAGTCAGGAACTCCACAGGTCTCCCCATGTATCCCACAGGAAGAGATCCCCACAGATACCTATACAAACCAGTGTCTACAGATTCACCACCACCACCCCCCAACTAAGCACCACAGTGAGGGACATCTCAGAAGCTGCATTTTCCCCCTACCAATGACAAACTGTGCTCCACCATAGCTGTCTGCTGCCCTAGGGTCTCTTCTTTCATCTTCTCACACCTCTTTCTTTCTGCAGGATGGCATTCTTCTGAGGAGGAGACAGAATCTGAAAACCTGCACTTCAGCATCTGTCTGAATTCAGCCCGTGGTGTGTCCCATATAGCCATTAACAGCAGCTACACTCCTCTGCAATACACGACTCCAGATCAAACATCTGCTGTGGTACGGCCCTGCCAGATGCTAGAATATCAAAGGGGAAGAGGATGGAAGGGTCTGCAACCTGCTGATGTTCCTTAGGACTCCTCAGTCCTTTTATTTGTTTCTCTTTCCTCTCCACACCCTGCTTGTCCTCAGGTATCCTTGAAATGTCCACCCTGGATGCAGGCTGATCTGAACGTGCTGGTGTATTACAGAGGGTCTCACACACTCAGCGCAGTGGTGGAGAGGAGAGATCCCAAAGCCCCACCTGGTGAGTGAGGAGGGTGGAAGTGAGCATTAGAGAGAGGCTGTCAGGGAGCCTGGGAGTCTCTGAGGGGCTTTTCAGGCAATAGGTCAAAGCTGAGGGCTATGTGGAGGACAAAAGCAAAGAGACAGAGAAGAAGACTCCAACCTAAAAGTCCTCCTTGTTTCCCCCCACACACTCCAGGCTCTCTGCTGGGAGACCCTGTGGTGATGGTGACACTGATGCCCAGTATTCCTGAGGTCGAGCCCAGTCCAGGCCATCTGGGGGAATTTCTCTTTCTCATGGACTGCAGCCTCTTCCAGGATGCACAGGTACCACCGGAGGAGGTCATCAGGGAGAATTTTCCACGCTGGTCATGCCCAGCTGGTGGGGTTAGAGGCAAGCTACTTCACGTAGCCAGATGTTCTGCCAAGTTTCCCCATCTGAGCTCTGCTCATCCCTCCGTCTGTCTCCAGAACACCCTGCTCTTCCTCCTCAAGAGTTTGCCTCTGGGCTGTTACTTCAACATCTACAGTTTTGGGGCCACTTTCAAAGCCTTCTATCTGTGAGTTGCGGGTGATGATGGGGCAGGGCCAAGGGGTAAGTACAGTATGACTTTTCGAAGTGAAACTATGGGACAAGCTCTTGCTAGAGGGTAGTTATGGGGCAGGATATGTTGGGAGCAGTGAGGGGGTAAGTCCTCTTTTCAGGGTGCTTCTGTAGCACTGGTAATGAGGTAGGGCTTTTCTAGGGAGTGGCCATGTGAGGGTAGCTGTGGGCCAGGTTCTCTCCCCTCTGACACTCCAGGTGCCATCCCACAGGCAGAGTGTGGAATACACGCAGGAAAGCATGGACAATGCAGTGGGGCGCATCTCCTCCATCTGCCCTGATCTGGGGGGCTGTGACCTGTTGGGCCTTCTAAGGTTTATCTACAGCACTCCTCTCCTTCATGGGCACGCCCGCCAGGTATCAGGGGCCAAGTGGTTATGGGGAGGGGAATGAGTGTAAACAATGGGGTAAAGGTAGACGTCAGGGCTCAGGGTGAGATAGTCTGCTGCTGTTTGCACTGGGAGTTGGCATGGCGGGGGGGTGTCCTCATGGCAGAAAGTGACACCATCTTTGGTGTGGGCAGTGTGGGAGGGCTTCTGTGGAATTTGCCTGCACTTGAGGAAGGTGGATTTTCCTTGTGGGGTGCCCCTTTGTGCAAAGAGGTGGCCTGGTGTTAATGAAAGGAGACAAACAATCTCTTTTCCTGCTTCAAGGCCAGTGGGTGTGAGAGGGTAAGGGAGCAAACTGGGAAGGCTTCCTGCATTTTAGAAGGGCGTTTTTCCTCTACGGGGGTGCCCAGCCCTGTCAATCTTTGTTTCCCCTCCTCTCTCCCTCAGCTTTTCATCTTCATTCAAAGGAAGATCTCCAGTGAAGAGGAAGCTGTCATGGCTGAGGTCTACCGTTACCGGGACCACCACCGGTAATGGGGGAGCCCTGTTCCTGTCCCTTAACATACTAATTCACAACCTTCCCCTCCCCTTGACTGTCAGAGTGCTTCAAACGTTCTCTCAGATCCTAGCTTGCCACAGATATTCTCTTTACCTTGGTGGAACTTCAGCAAGGACACCCCCACATGTTTTCCTTACCTCACAAAGAATGCCTGTACTTTTCATCTAGTGAGTCTCCTGTCCCAAACTTTCCCTGCTCTTCTCACCACTTTTCCTCTTCCCTCTCAGCCTGCAATACCTTAACATTCTCTTTGGGCCCAAAACACATTCCCATGATCTCCCTGACCAGCAGGTAATGTTTCTCACCCCGAAGTGAATGGGGAAACTCCGAGTCAATTCCATTTCTGTTATGTACTATTACCGGTACAGGCTGGGGCTGACCTGCTGGAGAGCAGCTCGGTGGAAAGAGGCCTGGGAGTCCTGGTGGACAACAGGATGACCATGAGCCAGCAATGTGCCTTTGTGGACAAAAAGGCCAATGGCATCCTGGGGTGCATTAAAAACAGCGTGGCCAGCAGGTCAAGGGAGGTCATCCTCCCCCTCTACTCTGCCCTGGTGAGGCCACACCTGGAGTACTGTTACTGTGTCCATTTCTGGGCTCCCCGCTTCAAGAAGGACAGGGAACTGCTGGAGAGGTTACAGCAAAGGGCTACCGAGATGATTAGGGGACTGGAACACCTCTCTGATGAAGAAAGGCTGAGGGACTTGGGTCTTTTTAGTCTGGAAAAAAGAAGGCTGAGGGGGGATCTTATCAATGCTTATAAATACTGAAAGGGTGGGTGTCAGGAGGATGGGACCAGGCTCTTTTCAGTGTTGCCCAGTGACAGGACAAGCAGTAATGGGCACAAACTTGGACGTAGGAAGTTCCATCTCAACATGAGGAAAAACTTCTTTGCTGTGAGGGTGGCAGAGGCCTGGCACAGGCTGCCCAGAGAGGTGGTGGAGTCTCCGTCTCTGGAGACGTTCAAAACCCGCCTGGACACATTCCTGTGCAACCTGCTCTAGGTGACCCTGCTGTAGCAGGGGGGCTGGACTAGATGAAATCCAGGGGTCCCTTCGAACCCCTATCATTCTGTGATTCTGTAATTCTGTGATTAGAAGTATTCTTACCTCTCCAGATTTTGTCCTTTGTACCACTCTTGTCCTTCATACCTCTCACCTTTGTCCCATCTCTAACGTCCTCCTTTTTCCTGTACAGGTGTTTCTGTTTTCCTACTAACCGATGTGACAGCTTCAACCTTTCCCAGGCCATGGCCCTGGAGACCAAAGGTGAATGTGTGTGCATCCACTCTAGGATGGACATGACATCCGAGGTAATGACCCAGGTACCCCTCTGCTCTATTCAATACCTCCCATGGCTCTCCTAGACATGGAAGGCAATCTAGATACCACCATCCATTCAAACTCAGAGATCCACCTCCAACTTCTCCCCCCGCCCCAGAACTGGGAGTGAACCTGAGTGATCTGTGCTCTCTTCTTCCCCTTACCAGGCAGTGAAATGCTTACAGAGGGCATTGCAGCCTCTGGCAAGTGGGATCTCACTACACTGGGAACTTCCACCTGGCCTGGAGGTGTCAATGATCAGAAAAGCTCCTGACATGATCTTCCAGGGACATAAGAGCTCCATCTATGCCCAGATCCATGGGCAAACACAGGTGAGATTGATCCAGGAACGATATGCACTGGGGCAGGGCTTTCTGGAAAGTAAAGGACCCACTGCCTGCTTCATCTTCCCAGCACTCAGAGTCGTTCACCTCCACTATACCTGAGAGACACCATGATAGGGCTCTTCTGACCCCCCTTCTTTCCCTCAGAGACACCACTGCTGCTGCTCCAACCATGGACATCTACTACATTAATAGATCAGGCTACCTAGGTAGCCAGGCTGCCTGTGCCTTGCAGATGAATATTTCTGTCTGACTCTTTCCCCTGTGTCGCCAGGATCCAAAAGTGGGTGAGGGAGCTGTGACCCTTCAGTACCACGTGGGCAGCCAGTCCTTTGATTACACGCTCAGATTCTCACTGTCCCCATCAGCAGACAACAGGTGAGAGGGTAACACACTTGCCCATGAGTTCTGGAAGAGGGACAGCAGGTGTCCCTCTTCCTTCCCGCTTGCATCCTTCCTGCTGTAGCCTGAGGTGGGAAGAGGATCTGGGCATTCAGTGCTCCCCTGTTGTCCCCTCTGCCCTGACCTCGGGAGATGACCTGTGTGACCATTGCCCCGCTGCTCCCTCCTCTTTACTCCACGTGTCCTGCGCCCCTCTCCAAGGTGAAGCCAAGGACTAACTCCCTGCCCCTGCAGGCTACCTGTGCACCGCATGGCCATGATGCACCTGCTGTGGAAACTGGCCTGGGAAGGGACAAGCAGGACAGAGAAGGATATCTGGCACAATGCAGTTAAGTCCAGCCTCAGCCTGGGGGTCTTGTCCCCCTTCACATCCATTGTGGCAGTACGCATGAAACAGAGGGATGCCTGGCACCACGGTAAGGCCAGAAGCAGTGGGGACAGGACTGGGAGGGGAAAGTGGGGCTTGTTGGTCTGATGCCTCCTCACCATCTGCAGCCCTCTATCGTGTGGACCTGACCACCCTTTTGGCTATCTCTAGTACCTCTGGATCTAACCCCCATCTCCTTGCTTCTCTCCCCAGATTCTTTGCCTCCAGACTCCTCAATGTTTTTCTCTCCCTCTTGCAACCTGGTTCCCTGCCAGCTGCTCTGGTTAAGTAGCTTCAGGCCTGCGTTGTTCAAGTCCACCAAGTTTTGGATGGTCCAGAAGTGCCAGTTCTTGCTTGACATACTTGATCGCAAAACCCCGGACACTGAGGCACTCACTCAGCTTTCAGCAACCTGTAAAGGTAAGGAGAAACTTCTCAGCCAGGCATTCTCAAAATGTATTGGTCTAGGGTTGAACTCCCCTTTCAGCATTTATCTTCTCACCAGACTTCTTGATTGTCATTGTGCTGGGGACAGATGGAGTGACAGACTAAGCAAACTCCTACATCTCAATTCTGGGCTGGAAATTGAGAATCAAATGCCTTATTACTTTTCTGAAGTAACCTTATTCTTGTCTTCAGCTATCCTTAACTCCATACCCAAACACTAAGTTCGTCACAAAATATCTGCATGAATCTTTAGCTTTATCCTCATACAGTTCAGCAAAAATGAGCCAGCTAGCGCAGCGTTTGCACAGCAGTTTCCGTACTTCCTTTTCTTCCAGCCTTCTGCTTGTCCAGGTCTCATCTTCTGATCTCCAAGGATCACCTGCTGGGAACTTCTTGTGATTTCTGTTGACGAGTGTTAGCTTCTGTAGACTTGTACTTCAGTCATCTCTAACGATCGGCTTCTGCTGACTGTTTCCACATCAGGGAGTGTGTCTGCTTACTGTTTTCAAGAAACTTCTCACAGTGGGAGAAGGTGTCAAGCACTTTTTCAGCTGGTGTTGCAATATATCAGGTAGGCAAGAACTTACAGCTAGTTAACAGAGACATAGCAGTTGTCTCAGCAGTTAGTGCAGCAGGGATGCAGAGGGGTCCATCAGCTGTTCAATCCTGTGTGGGGCTGAGTGAAGCTTGTGCAGCATGCGACACAACACCCTCTCCAGCACTAACTGGTGCATTTACCCTTGGTACATTGGAAGCCTCAGGCCAGACAGACCATAAAAGTAAGATAGTGCTGCCTAGGTCCTGAACTGAAGAGAGAAGAAGCTGGTGTTTCACCCTGGGGCTGGGGCAGAAGTGCCCTCCTCTATTGGAGGTATGTTGTGGTCAAGGCTCGGACTTGCTAACTGGAGGAGCTAGAAGGAAGAAGTAAGCACACTGCACACTGTCAGGGTGAATGAAGAGGAGATTGTCCTGTTTTTTATGGAAAGTCTGCAGAGAAAAAAGCCTGAGTTATGTGAAGCAAGGAGGATGGAAGATCTGGAGGATGTAGTGAAAAGAGGGAAAGGTACCTTGTGGCTTCTGACAGTAGGGGGAAGGCTTCTGCTCAACCTGCAGACCTACAGCTTCAGAGTAGGTATAGTGCCTGGGCACTGGTGAGGACAAACAAGGCCTGTCAGGAGAGGCATCCAGAGCCAGCTGAGCCTGAACCTAGTGTCCAAGCAGAGGGGAAAGGCATGTCATAGTTACTGGAAATTGTCTCCTGCAGGGGATGGACACATATATCTCACATATAACCTCACACTTCCGGATGCTCATCAGAGGCCAGGACTGAAGAATCTGCAGAGACTGCCAAGGCTATTACCCATTGCTGCTCTTCTCTGTGGACAGCAATGGCACTAACAGGGATAACCTGGAGCATATCATGTGCAATTATGGAACCCTGTGGGAGAGGGTGAAGGGCATGGGAGCCCACATGGTGTTCTTCAGTTCTTCCAGTGAAAGAAAAAGGATTGGTAGAAATTGACTCATCCTACAGGTCAATTGGATGCATAGCTGGTGTCACATGCAGGACTTTTACTACCATGACTGCAGGACCCTCTCTGAGGAACAAGTGTTACTGAAAAGGAACAGGATTGGTCTGACCACGTGGAACAAAAGTGCCCTTGCAAACAGGCTTGCAAACCTAGCAAGGAGGACTGTAAAGCAGGTTTGTTGAGGAAGGGCTACAGTAATCTGAAGAAAAGTGGGGGCACAAGGGGTTGAGAAGATGTGTTTACGGGACAGGAAGACAGGGAAGCCTCTCATACTTCCCTGGCACCTCTGGCACCTCTCCTATGAAGACAGGCTGAGAGAATTGGGGTTGTTCAGCCTGGAGAAGAGAAGGCTCGAGGGACACCTTTTACTGGCCTTCCAGTATTGGAAGTGTGCCTACAAGAAAGATGGAGAGGGACTTTTTACAAGGGTATGTAGTGATAAGACGAGGGGTAATGGCTTCAAATTGGAAGAGGGTAGATTTAGATTAGATATCAGGAAGAAATTTTTCACTATGAGGGTGACGAGATACTGGCACAGGTTGCCCAGAGAAGTTGTGGAGGTCTGATCCCTGGAAATGTTCAAGGCCAGGCTGGACGGGACCTCTAGTGGGAGGTGTCCCTGCCCATGGCAAGGGGGTTAGAACTGGGTGATCTTTAAGGTCCCTTCCAACCTAAACCATTCTATGATTCTATGGTTCAGGTAGTTACAGAGAGCGACAAGGTCTCCCCGTCAGCCTCCTTTTCTCCAGACTAAACAACCCTAGTTCCCACAGCCGCTCCTCATAAGGCTTGTGCTCCAGACCCCTCACCAGCTTTGTTGCCCTCCTCTGGACATGCTCCGCTCCAGCACCTCAGTGTCTTTATTGTACTGAGGGTCCTGAAACTGAACACAGTATTCAAGGTGTGGCCTCTCTGGTGCCGAGTACAGGGGGATGATCCTACTCACCACACTGTTCCTGATACAGGCCTGGATGCTGTTAGCATTCTTGTCCACCTGGGCACACTGCTGGCTCATACTCAGTCGGCAGTCGACCAACACCCCCAGGTCCTTTTCCACCGGGCAGCTTTCCAGCCACTCTTCCCCAAGCCTGTAGCACTGCATGGGGGAAGGAGTAACATTAGTGATGCTCATGGGAGGAATTAAGGGTGTTCAGAGGGAATTATGCTGAGTGAACTAGAGCTTATAGGGCAGATTTTTAGTATGCTTATGAAGGACTGGGAAAATCTGTGGATGCTCTGGGAGGGATGCTTGTGGAGGACTAGAAAAGATTGGGAAAGCACAGAGACGATGGCGCATATCTATTAAGTGTATCTGGAGAAGGCAGAATTTAAGGTTATGAGCTGTTGCCTGTCTCATATGAGCTACGTGGAAGTTTTTGTCTTCCAGACCAGAAGCCTCCTCCTGAAGAGCAGCCAATGGAAGAACCAACAGCATTTAAAATGAGTTGGGACTGGACAATCTCACCACTGTCAACAAGACTGTGCGACTTCTCTAGGCTTAGGGTAGTGGTGGCACTCCAGAAAGCAAATGGCTCCTGGGCCCTCACCACAGCTCTGGCCTCTGCCCTGGGACTCAGCAAGGCTGATGTTGAGCTACAAAGGCCCAGTGCGGTAAGCAGATCAAGGGCAGGAGTGAGGCACTGTCATGAGCTGAACCTTCCTCTGCTCCAAGTTTCCAGTCTAAGCTGAACTGAGAGGAAGAGATCAAAGCAGTTGGGATATAGAGCCTCTTTGCTTGTGGAAGCGGGGTATGGGGGCTGTGGGGCAGAATCCGCAGAGACACCTGGGAACTTTCCCTGTGAGGATTTCAGAAGCTTAGGGATTTTCTGTGTACATGTGGAGGTCTTACTTTTTAAATGTGCTGGTTTAGGTTTGATCTTTCTTTTTCTTTCTTCCACCTGATTGTTCCGGTTTCCCCCACAGGATGTGCAGCCAACTGTCTGGGCAACAGTTTTGGCTTTAGTCTGGTTGCATCAGTATAAATGGAAAGTGTCTTGGTCAGAGATTCTGGAGACCAAAGCGCGTAGCTGGCTGCGGGACCAAGCTGGTAAGAAGATTTTATTGGGAGGAGTCACGCTTTGGGCCTTCCCCACCAAATCTACAGCTGAGAGCTGTTGACCCATGTCCTTCTTTCCCAGTGCTCTTGCATGGCTATTTGTCAATACACAGCCTTTCCTCACTGAGTTGTTGTCACCCTCTACTTTTCCTCTCTGCTTACAGAGGTTCAGCTGGATGCATGTCTGGAGGCAGCAAATTCCCTGCTAGGCTGCTTTGTGGAGCCCACCATCTTCAGGATTCGAACTTACCCTGTTACTGCGGGCGGGCAACAAGCTGTGTAGGAACACAGCCAGAACAGCTGACCCAAACTAGCCCAAGGCATATTCTGTAGCATTAACATCATGCCCTTGCGGGAGTGACTGAGTGAATGGCTGCGTGGGTGCTCAGATGCTGCATGGGGCCAACCCACTGCAGCTGACTTGTTCACACATATGCTCTCCACCATAATATGCGAGTTTCCACTGGGCTCTGAAAAATAACCCTAAATACATACACTAAACTTTGCTTCATTTTTCCACATTCTGCTTTTCTCTGAGGTTTACCCACACAGTCATCTGCTGAAAATACCAGATCGCAGGGAGAAAAGTTGTGCTCAGATACAACAGAAAAACACCTTCTACATGAATCAAGCTATCTATCTATCTGTCTATGTATGTACTTTTTTTCTGCCTTTTATAGAAATGTAAGATCAATATTATTTGGTTTTGCATATTCACTCATCCCCACAAGCTAGAGGATTTTTTTTTGTTTTGTTTTGTTTATTTTTAAAGGGGTCAAATATAGGGGTGGATTTCACCGTATCACTGTAGGGCCTACCGTAGTTGCCCAGCGCCATTTCTGCTGTTCTGAGGTATCTGAAACACCTGCCAGATAGGAGCCAGGATATAAAGGACTGATTTTCTGAGGTGGCAGGTGGAGAGTGAATGGAATACCATGTGTCATGGGATTCAGTTGCCTATATATGGTTGTTCTAGGATTTTCAAGTGTATTTGGTTTACATGGCAAGGTTTCAGTAGCAGTGGGTTTGCAGGGGTGACCTCTGTGGTAAAAGGCTGCCCCATGCCAGTCACAGAGCATTCCAAAACAGACCCACTGCTGGCCAAAGATGAGCCAATCAGCAAAGCTGGTGGCGTCCCTATAAAAGCATATTTAAAAAAAGATAAAAAATGCCACACAGCCAGAGAAGGAGGGGGGGAAAAAAAATGAGAAAAGCAGTGCAAACACCAAGATAAGAGGGGAAGGAGGAGGCATTTCCCTAAAGTCCATGGTAGAGCAGATATTCATGCTGCAGCCCATGGAGGGCCCCATGCAGATGGATGTTTACTAAAGGACTTGCAGACCATGGAGAGGACCCATGCTGGAGCAGAAGAAATGTGTAAGGAGGAAAGCGCATCAAAGAGAAAATGCTATGTGTTGATCACAGCTCCCTGTGTTCCATCCCCCCTGTACAGATGGCAGGGGCATGGGGTAGAGGAGAAGGCAGGAGCTAAGGAGTGAAACTGAACCTGGGAATATGGGGACAGGGGGGAAGAGTGGTTATGTTTTTGGTTTTGTTTCTCAGCATCCTATTCTATTTTTAATTGTCAATAAATTATATTAATCTTGCCCAAGACAAGTCTGTTTTGCCTGTGATGGTAATTGCCAAGCAATCTGCCTGTCTTTTTCTTGACCCGCATTAGTTCATCTTATTTTTCTCCTGCTGTCTTATTGAGAAAGACGAATGAGAGAATAGCTGTATGGGCATCTGGCAGCTAGCCAAGGTCAAACCCTAAGAAAAAAAAAAATCATCATATTTTAACAGTGGTTACTTTTCTACATCTACACTTTTTATACTGATTGTTTGGGAAGTTGAATCTCACACTTAAGATTAGATCAAACTTACCCCATATGCATGGATGGTTACAGTATCCCAGAAATCCCCCAAAATATTAACACAAAGTTGATTTTCTACCCCACAACCTTTTGATGGCTTCCTGGACCTCCTTATTTCTCAAGCTGTATATAAGGGGATTAGGATCACAGTTTTATAGCAGGTGGAGAACGCTTAATTCAGATATAGGGAAATACTGGTAGGTAGTAATACACACATGATAGCAAGAATCCCATAAAAAGTAGTGACCACAGTGAGGGGATATGAACTAGTACAAATGGTTTTCTGCAGCCCCATTTTGGCCACCAAAAATCAAATTCAGCTTCAATACAATGATCACCAGGGTGACTGCAAAGGCAGTAATTCAGAAAAGAGCTTTGAGCGCTGAAAAAATATTCCGGTTCATTATAGCTGTATAATGAAGAGGTTTACAGATAGCTAAATAGCAATCACACAGCATCATGACTAATCGAAGACATTCAGTTCCTCCCAAGGAGACAAACATATAACTGTGCAGTATAGTCCCTGAAAGAGAGGCTTCTCCTCTGTGAGGAAATTGGTTAGCATCCAAGGAACAGTACTGTCTGTATAGCAGGTCTCACAGAAGGAAAGACTACTCAAGAAAAAATAAATGGGGTTGTGGAGGCTTTAGTCAGCATATATGGCAAGAGGGAGAAGAGTGTTCCCAGAAATGACTACAAGTCAAAAAAGCAAGAGCAATACAGAGTGCCGTCTGGTTAAAATCCCAGTGGACTGAATTCTGTCACAGAAGTTCTATTCCTTGGGTCAGCATGTAGAAGGGATCAGGAGGACAGAGACAATGTCATACAAATGAAAACTGTAGGAACTTAGGGAGAATTACTACAATGACTTCACTCCAACCTTGGCGAGAGTCTGACATTCAGCAAACTAGATTTATCTTCCTCACTAAGACAGCATCACTGTGTCATCGTTTAACCCCAGCCAGCAACTAAGCACCACACAGCCAGTAACTCACTTCCCCCTGCAGTAGAATGGGAGAGAGAATCAGAAGTACAAAAGTGAGAAAGCCCGTGGATTGAGATAAAAACAGTTTAATATGTAAAGCAAAAGCTGTGCACGCAAGCAAAACACACCACGGAATTCAGTCACTGCTTCCCATTGGCAGGCAGTTGTTCAGCCATCCCAAGGAAAGCAGTGCTCCATCACACATAATTGTTCCTCGGGAAGTCAAACACCATCACCTAGACGTGTCCCCCCCCCCTTCCTTCTTCTTACCCAGCTTTATACGCTGACCATGACATCATATGGTATGGAATATACCTTTGTTCAGTTGGGGTCAGCTGTCCCAGCTGTGTCCCCCCCAGCTTCTTGTGCACCCCCCAGCCTACTCACTGGTGGGGTGGTGTGAGAGGCAGAAAAGACCTTGACACTGTATAAGTACTGCTCAGCCAGAACTAAAACATCCCTGTGTTATCAACACTGTTTTCAGCAAAAAAACAAAACATAGCCCCATACTAGCTACTATAAAGAAAACTAACTCTACCCCAGCCAAAACCAGCAGACACCGGAGACGATTTATCCTCCTTCATGCACAGATTCTTATCATTCAATTCAGAATTGGCCTTTGAATGGTAGCGCCTGGACTTTTCAATAGACAAACTACACTAGAGTAAATTTCCCCTATTCGGTTATGTTTAGCCATTTAAATAATTTTCCAAAAATGTCACAGAATCATGTAACAATTAGGTTGGAAGGGAACTCTTGAGTTCATCTAGTCCAATCTCCCCCTGCTCAAGCAGTGTCAGGTAGAACAGGTTCCAAGAATGTGTTCAGTCAGGTTTTGAATATCTCCACAGATGAAAATTCCACATCGTCTTTGGGCCACCTGCTTCCACTGTTCGACTACCCCTACAGTAAAAATGGTTTTTGTTGTGTTCAGCAAGTCACTGTAAGAAAGGTAATACTCCATTTTTATTTTATTTTTGTTAAGATTACTACTAAACTCAAAGCTCATATTCCTGAAACTCTCCTATTGTTATTTGCTTGCATTTCATTTGCCCTTTCTCACTCCCTTTGATACTAACAAGCAAATTAAACAGGGCTTGCCTCAGGATGGACATCAATATCTGATTTTCCATCTCTACAAACTTTTTAGATTTGGAAATTTGCCTTAAAAAAGTTCAAATACAATGATTCTGACTGTAGATACTGGTGTTTTCATTTGCAACCATGTAGTGTTATCAGAATTGCTGAAAAATTTCCTTATTTTTTTCCTACTCCGTTCAGGACAAAAATCTCAGTATGTATCGTTTGAGAATGTTTTCATAAAGAAGAAATAAGTCACCCTGAAAGTGACACTGGAAGTCAAATCCACAAAACCTCTTTTTTTCCCCCCCCGTAGAACTAGCAACATAAAATATGCCTAGATGCATGTCTTAGATGGTGAACAGGGATGGAATTCACAGTAAGTACTTTTTTCATTAATTTCATTTTTTCATTTTCATATAGTGAGTGTAACATACTGAAAACACTTGAAGAGAAAAAAAAATGCATCCCTTGCCACTTCATAGGTTAGCTAGGTTTCACTTTTCTTTATTCAAGAAAGTTACATTTTACTTCAGCTTACTGTGTGTCTTTTATTTCAAAAAGACAGCATTCCCCAGCCTACCAACATTAGAATGGTGTGGTCATATGCGTGCTAAGATCACCATCTGCAGTTTCCCTCCAAACAGTAGAAAGCATTGGAATTTGAATGCACTTGAAATGCATTTCAAATTTCAAACTCAATTTGAAAGCATTGAATTTGGATGTCAGAGCTACCAGATCCTGATGAAGAGAATATGACCAGAAAATAAGCCTCCACTCCGGGCTAGGGCAGCAATGGTATCAGGGGAGATACGAACGATACAAGAGGTATCTCATGTCACTGGAAAGTCACTTGGACTTTGAGGAAAAATAACTAAAAGCTACTTGAGCATGCAATTGCCAAGTATACGGTGTGTTCTTACATCATAAAGAAATAAAAAAATGTAAGTGTGCAGGGAAGACAGAGTTGATTTGAGGTAATTGCCTGGCATTTATTTAAGGAATCACCCTGCAGTCCTTTGACAGCTGGTGCTCTTCTTGACATTCAGGAGAGATTTCTTGGGCTTCCCTGTAAAACCCTTTGTTTCTGAAAGACTCTGGCTGCAGCTCAGCAGTCCTCATCAGAGAAGCAGACGCATCTTCAATAAAAGCAGAAGTAGTTGAGCTACTGAGGAATCTTTCTTGCTTCTGGCTGAATGCTTTACTGGCTGAATGGCAGAGCTCGGAGGGTTGTGATCAGTGGTGCAGACTCTAGTTGGAGGCCTGTAACTAGCAGCGTTCCCCAGGGGTCAGTACTGGGCCCTGTCTTGTTCAATATATTCATCAATGACCTGGATGAAGGGATAGAGAGCACCCTCAGCAAGTTTGCTGATGACACAAAGCTGGGAGGGGTGGCTGACACAGCAGAAGGCTGTGCTGCCATTCAGTGAGACCTAGACAGGCTGGAGAGTTGGGCGGAGAGAAACCTTATGAAATTCAACGAGGGCAAGTGTAGGGTGCTGCACCCGCGGGGGAATAACCCCACACACCAGTTAGGGGCTGACCTGCTGGAAAGCAGCTCGGTGGAAGGAGACCTGGGAGTCCTGGTGGACAACAGGATGACCATGAGCCAGCAATGTGCCCTTGTGGACAAAAAAGGCCAATGGCATCCTCAGGTGCATCAAGGAGAGTGTGTCCAGCAGGTCGAGGGAGGTCATCCTCCCCCTCTACTCTGCCGTGGTGAGGCCACATCTGGAGTACTGTGTCCAGTTCTGGGCTCCCTGGTTCAAGAAAGCCAGGAAACTACTGGAAAGAGTCCAGCAGAGGGTTATGAAGATGATCAAGGGAATGGAGCACCTCTCTTATGAGGAAAGGCTGAGAGACCTGGGTCTGTTTAGCCTGGAGAAGAGAAGACTGAGAGGGGGTCTCATTAATCCTTATAAATACCTAAAGGGTGGGTATCAAGTGGATGGGGTCAGATTCTTCTCAGTGGTGCCTGGTGACAGGACACGGGGCAATGGACACAAGCTAAAACACAGGAAATTTCACCTAAACATGAGGAAAAACTTCTTTACTTTGTGGGTAACAGAGCACTGTAACAAGCTGCCCAGAGAGGTTGTGGAGTCTCTGCCTCTGGAGGCATTCTTGTCCAGCCTGCTCTAGGTGAACCTGCTCGTCCCTTCTAGGTGAACCTCGTTCACCTCTAGGTCCCTTTGAACCCCTACAATTCTGTGATTCTCTGATTCTCTCCTTCCATCCCTCTCAATGCACATTTCACATCTGAACTCCTGATTCAGCCGATAGGCAAAAACACCACAAGGGAATCAAGAATTTCTGTGTTCAAGAATAAAAGCAAAGATGTTTGGTGATAACTGAAAGTATTTCTGGTTCATCCTTGCTGACTAGATAATGCTGCTACCAGAAACAGAGTGCAGAAATCAACCTAATATCATGGAGTCTTGATATTTGAGTATCCTTGCATTTGAGTACCTTGCTGAATAACGGGTTTCCTTTTCCTGTTTTTCCTCATCATTTACAGGGTTTCTGTGGATGGAAACATCCTTATGTTTCCTAGTTGTAACTGATCAGCACCTTTAAGCATCAATGTACCTTTTTCTAGGGAAGCTGTTGTCCTTGAAGACTGATTATACCTTCACCATCCTGCCTAGGATGCTGGCCAGCTTCCTGACAGGGGTAGGAGAATGTCTGCTAGTGGCTGCCTTGCACAAACGTTCTTCTTTCATTCATTGGGAGCTATTGAATGTTACCTTCTGGCAGCAGTGTCTTGTGATTGATATTTGGCAACAGGCAAGCCGTTACATTACACAAACTGGATAAACCACAAGTCCCTGCCTTGGCTTGAATGTGTTTCCTGGATAAAAGTGTTATGGTATTGCTATAACGTCATTGGTGTCTGCACTAAGTCTTCTCTCATGAAATCCCACCTGGAGTACTGCATCCAGCTTTGAGGTCCCCAGTAAAAGAAAGACATGGACCTGTTAGAGCACGTCCAGAAGACTGCAACAAAAATGATCTAAGGGGTGGAACACCTCTCCTATGAAGAAAGGCTGAGGCAGTTAGGGTTGTTCAACCTGAGAAAAGTGTAATCCGGGGAGACCTTATTGCAGCCATTCAATTTATAAAGGGAGCTTATAAAATAGATGGAGAGCAACTTTTCCCCAGGGCCTGGAGTGACAGGACAAGGGGCAACGGTTTTAAAGTGAAAGAGGCTAGATTTAGATTGAATATAAGGCAGACGTTTTTTACAATGAGGGTAGTGAGACACTGGAACGGGCTGCCCAGAGAAGTTGTGGGTGCCCCAGCCTTGGAAGTGTTCAAAGGCAGGTTGGAAAGGTCTTTCAGCAACCTAATCTAGTGGAAGGTGGCCCTGCCCATGGCAGGGGGATTGGACCAGAAGACCTTACAATGTCCCTTCCAACACAAACCATTCTCTGTTTCTGTGATTATATGAACCTTCTGTGTCCCTAACGAAAGAGAAGACTTCTCTGATTTCAGCCCTGTGGCAAAACTTAGGTGCAGTGACACCTAATCACTGGCTAGTCCAGCTTTATCTTCACTAGTGATCACATTTACTCACACACCAACACTTCTTTCCATTGCTGGCACCACTGACTGCTGTCCACACATATTCACACAGAAGAGCGAGACCCTTGCCGTAAAATAGTTGAAGGTGGATTTCAAGAAGGAAATAAGACAAACTGCAGTGATCAGGGGCAGGGCATGATCAGACAAGCATCCCAAGCAAGCAGCCCCTGATTACCTGTGAATGGATCCTTTTATTCCCTTGTGCATCTATTTTTCACACCTGTTGCTTCCCATGTCACTAAATCCCCCCTTTTTCTCACCTTTGGTTCCTCCCCTAAACATCCCATAAGATGTACTGTCGAATCCCAAAATGCTCTTCCCCTGGGGAAAGCGGGGGGGAACTGTCCTTCCCGCATAATGTGTCCCACACCCGTATGCACCAACCACCTGTTAGTTGCAAAGGTGAGCTCCTTGGAGTCACCTGGAGAGCTCCTCCTGGTGACCCATCTTGATGGATTTCATGCCTGGAGAATGGAGTTCATGACTTTTCAGGGACAGACCCAGGAGGAGCCTGGACAAGGTATTCATTCCTCAGGAGTCAGTTTCAGTTCTGAGTTGGAAGGAACCCATGAGTCCAACTCCTGACTCCACACAGAGCAACCTAAACGTTAATCCATATACCTAACAGTGTTGTCGTAGAATCATAGAATGGTTTAGGTTGGAAGGGACCTTAAATATCATCCAGTTCTAACCCCCCTGCCACGGGCAGGGACATCTCCCACTAGACCAGGTTGCTCAAAACCCCAGCCAGCCAGTCATCTTGAACACTTCCAGGAATGGGGCATCCACAGCTTCTCTGGGCAACCTCTTCCTGTGGCTCACCACCCTCATAGTGAGGGTTATCTATTCCTGTTATCTAATCTATATCTACCCTCGTTCAGTTTTAAGTCATTACCCCTTGTTCTATCACTACATGGCCTTGTAAAATGTCCCTTTCTGTCTTTCTTGTAGGCCCCCTTCAGATACTGGAAAGCCATTATAAGGTCTCCCCAAAGCCTTCTCTTCTGCAGGCTCAACCCCTCCCAAATCTTTCAGCTTGTCTTCATAGGAAAGCTGCTCTAACCCTCTGACCATCTTGTGGCCTTTCTCTGGACCCACTCCAACAGGCCCATGTTATGCTGGGGGCTCCATAGCTTGTCCAAGCGCTTCTTGAACACTGACAGTTTTGGGACCATGTCCATTTCCTCAGGGAGCTTGTTTCAGTGGTCGGATACTTTCTCAGTGAAGAACTTTTTCTTAATATCCAATCTGAACTTCCCCTAATGCAGCTTTAGGGCATTCCCTCATGTCCTATCACCAGAAAAGAGATCAGCACCAACCTCTCTGCTTCCCTTCATGAGGATATTGTAGACAGCAATGAGGTCATCCCTCAGTCACCTCTTCTCTAAACTGAACAAACCTAGTATCCTCAGACACTCCTCATAAGTCCTGCCCTCTAGTCCTTTCACCATCTTTGTTGCCCTCCTTTGGACATATTCTAATATTTTTATATCTTTCTTATATTGTGAAGCTCAAAACTGCACACAGTACTTGAGGTGAGACTGCCCCAAGGCTGAGTAGAGTGAAGTCATTCCTGCACCTGTATGGAAGTAGAACATAACAGAAAGCCAACACGAGAGACATGCTTTTCAGAAACAGCAACCGCAAGCCTAATACAGCACCCTGCAGAGTTTAAAATGTAGCTTTTTGGTCACTTGAATCACGCCTCCACACTCCCTGCATAGTCAAAGACAGTAAATGAGTATTTCTTCTAATGGGGTTATCTGATTTGAAAGCAAAAGTAGGATTCAGTGTTTAGAATCACACAGAAAACCTTGGGAATTTCCAACAATTTAAAATGATTAAGCTGCTCAAAATAAGGCTGCAGTCATTCCATTTTGTGAGCATTTGGGCGTGAGGGTAGGACGAGGTGGAAGGCAGTGATAATTTGCTTTGAGAAAGGAAGATGTGCAATTATACTGGTAGTTTAGATGACTTACAGAGCAGATGTGAACAGTCATTTATTTAGACGTAAAGTGATGATAAAACAGATGCACATCTTGCACTGTAGTCATAATAGTACTTTATGTACTTGACACAATAAAGAAACAACAAACATTCCAGTTGTGACATAACCAAATGGACACCACCAAAACACCTCTCTGGATTTCTCATCATGTTTGCAAATAAATGTCTTGACCTCTTGGGCAGTCCCTCACACACACACTTAGATGCGTCTCTTTTCCACATCAGCCTGGTTATAAATGATACTTCACATAATATATGAATAATATATAATAATTATATTTCATCTCCATGACGAAAACCCAGTGCAACGTACTTTTTTCCCAGAAATACGTCTAGGTAGGAACAAGAGTCCCAACACGTCTGCAGTGATTCTATGTGGAGCTTTCAGAGTATTTCTTCTAACCCAAGCAAGAGTTGCTACTATTATCTTTCATGAAGTGTGACTCATCAGCCTTCTGTAGTGAGATCCTGGTGCCTAAATGGAGACAGAAAGTGCCAATTGGTGTTTGTCTTGGTCTTGGTATTTCACATCCTGGACTCCACTTTTCAGAAAGTGGCAGGTAACCTACAATCTCATGCAAACGTATCAGCAACCTTAAGGCATCTCAAAACACACTAAACACACACGTTTAAGCTTCTGACTCCCACTGTAGGAGGGGAAGAAAAAGTCAGAATGAATTCCTGTGACCTCTTGTAAACATCCCGTGTAAGGATGAACTGCAAATCTCTCTCTCTCATTGCCCAACCTCTCCTCTGCTAATTAAAGGAGGGCAACATGATTAGTCTGGATCTAAATGGGCAATTTTAGATGTTAAAATTAAGTTAGATAAGTCCATACTTAGACCTTCTAGGACCCCACTTTTCTTCTCAGGCAATGATTCGCCCATCTCCAGAAGATGATTCATCCTGGTGCTGTGGTGCACATGCAATCTCAGAGAGAGAAACAGTCTATGGTTTCTCATTATTTTTTCCATTTGGAAATGCCTGCAAAATAAACTTTTTTATTGAACTTGTTGCAGTAGGAGTAAATACAAAGCAAAATGCTCAAACTTTACTGAATTCATATGATATTTCTTCTATTTTATATTAACGGCATTACTGTTATTACCTTGAATTGAAATGGCAAACCTAACACGTTGTTTCTTTTGGATGCGTTTCTAAGATGTGAAGCCTCTGGTCCTCTGAAATGGAGATTCTTTGTGAATGACTCAGTAATGAACAATTTGAAACACTAGAAATGCTGTTGTGCTGTCTAGGTATGAAAGATGCAGTCGCTGCAGTCTCCTTATACCTTCATGTCAGGATTAACTTAAAGCAGTAGATACAAACCAATTTACCTCAGGAAGAGCTGTGTACGCCTGGCTCACAGCTCCGCTGTAGGGATATGACCAATACTGCAAGAAAACAGCCTACTAATGTCTTCCTCCAGACTTGTGGGAGTAGCACTCTGGAGGCCTGCATAGGAGCTCAGAAGCACAAAGACAAAGCTAATCCGTGGTGTATTTTTCAACTGCAAAGTCAAAACGGACAACTTGCTAATAGAATGCTTTTCATATAATGGAAATCCAACTATGGTCTCAGGTAAAAAAACTAGATGTACACACAGTAGGATGTCGATTCATAGTACACTGGGTGGCAACCAGACTTGACTGTCTTGTCATTGTAAGAAAAGGAAGAATTGCTTCTCGACATGTTAATATCAGCTCATGGCTAAATTGTAAAGAAATTCTTGGGAGGGGGTTGGTTTGGGTCTTTTTTTTGATTTTTTTTCGTCTTGGATCACTGAATTTCATTTTGATTCTCTTTGTTTTCAGAATTCTGTCTGATGCTGTAACACAAGGAAATGGCTGGCATTTTCTGCACTGCCCTAGTGTAAAAAAAAACAGAATTGGTACACATAGCAAAGGATGCCTGGGATCCTGTCCCTTCCCAGGGAATGCGTTGGATTTGCAAGCTCTCTGACATGTCTTGATACCCTAGATACTTTTGTTAAGCAACAGAATATCATGTTTACTTCAAGACAGCTCTTCTCCTGGAGGAGCTGGTAAATCATGGCATAGACAAGTGTTCTCTTCGCTGGGGTAAAAACTGGCTGGATGGCCATGCCCAGAGAGTCGTGAGAGTCGTGTCTCTCAGGGCTCGGTTTAGGGGCAAGTTTTGTTTAATATCTTTATGAATGATCTGGATGAGGGGATTGAGTGCACCCTCAGTAACTTTGCAGATGACACCAAACTAGGTGGGAGTGTTGATCTGCTTGAGGGTAGGAAGGCTCTACAGAGCTGGACAGGCTGGATCGATGGACCAAGGCCAACTGTATGAGGTTTAATAAGGCCAAGTGCCAGGTCCTGCATTTCCGTCATGACAACCCCAAGTAATGCTACAGGCTTGGGGAAGAGTGGCTGGAAAGCTGCCCGGCAGAAAAGGACCTGGGGGTGCTGGTGGACGGCCAGCTTAACATGAGCCAGCAGTGTGCCCAGGTGGCCAAGAAGCCCAACAGCATTCTGGCTTGTATCAGGAATAGCATGGCCAGCAGGAGCAGGGAAGTGATTGTGCCTCTGTATTCGGCACTGGTGAAGCCTCACCTCGAGTGCTGTGTTCAGTTCTGGGCCCCTCTGTACAAGAGGGACATTGAGGTGCTGGAGCGTGTCCAGAGGAGAGCTACCAGGCTGGTGAGGGGTCTGGAGACCAGGGCATATGAGGAGAGGCTGAGGGAGCTGGGCACGTTTAGCTTGGAGAAGAGGAGGCTGAGGGGAGACCTCATTGCCCTCTACAACTACCTGAAAGGAGGTTGTAGAGAGGTGGGTGTTGGCCTCTTCTCCCAGAGGAGAGGTCTCTGAAGGAAATGGTCTGAAGTTGTGGCAGGGGAGGTTTAGATTAGATATTAGGAGGAATTACTTTACTGAAAGAGTGGTAAGGCACTGGAACAGCCTACCCAGGGAGGTGGCTGAGTCACCATCCCTAGAGGTATTTAAGAAACGTCTAGATTTGGCACTTCAGGGCATGCTCTAGTGACAGAGATTTTAGGGGGGGGGGGGTTTGTGCGTGAATGGTTGGACTCGATGATCTCAAAGGTCCTTTCCAACCATGAAGAACCATATGATTCTATGACATTAATAAATAAAGAATTAAATAAAAGAGGTTCAGGCTATGTGTAAAAAAAACCTTCTTCACCATGAGAACAGCGAAGCATCAGAGTCAGTTGCCCAGAGAGGCTGTGACATGAACCCCTCACCAAACCACAGGTTGGGGTTTGTAAGAACAAAGCCAGCAAACGACACAAGCTGAAAGCAGGCTGAGGTTTCCTGTTTCAGCTCCAAACTTCATATATATAGATTGCCATTCTGTACCTGTCACCTGCCTGGCCTGGCCATAACAACTGTTTTGGCTCTTCAGAACAGTGGTAGAAGATGCTGCTTCTCCTTCTGCTCGCAAGCGCTTTTCTCCTTGTCCCATGGGCTGGGGTTGGTGAGTACAGACAGACGGGGTGTAGAGGAGGACGTACAAGGGCAGAAATGGGCACTGAATAGGAAATATGTCTGGTGCCTGCCTTGTCTTTTCTCATATCTCTACTCTCTACTCTACTCATATCGCTCAGCTCAGACTGTGGCTGAAACCAATGATGCATTACAGGTAGCCATGTAGTGTTCTTTGACAGCATTTTAGACATCCAGAGTCAGGTGTGGTCAGTCATCCCCAGGAAGTGTTTGTTTTTCTCTCCATTGTGCATAAGAAATGCTTTGGACAGCCCCAGGAAGGAGAGTTATTGGCATCATTGGCATATGACATCAGAGGATGACTCTCTCTCCTCACGTAGCTCCGAACTTGATGGGAAATAGTGGTGTATGTGATATTAACACTTCTTATCTCTCTTCCAGGAAGGATCATTGGCGGGTCAGAAGCTAAGCCCCACTCCTGGCCCTACATGGCTTATTTATCAATTAGAAATGAGTTAGATGATAACATTTGATGTGGAGGATTCCTAATTCGCCCAGATGCAGTGCTCTCATCAGCTCACTGTGCGGCTGAAGAAACGTAAGGCCCATTCTTACTTGTATGTGGAATTTTTTCACAGTCTCACACAGTCATGAAGAGCCGCAGTCCTGCTTTGGGGGGAAAGAGTCCTCTGTGTCTCTTCAGGCACAGCAGGGCTCTCTGTGAGGTGATACATCCCCTCTGAGTTGCAGGAATTGTCTGCCAGGGGCTGTGTGCCCCTGGGACGGGACTCCTTGGCAGTGGTCTCCTGGTCCATGGTTCCAACCATGGCTCGGAGCTACTTTTGCAGAAGAAAGGCCAGTGTCTCCCATTCCCTGCTTCCCTTTATTCTTCAGAATGGGACACCTCAGCCCTATGCCAGCATGGAGTAAGGGACCCCATGTGGTTGTGGTCAGTGTAGCTGAAATGTGTTGGTGTTTCCTGGCAAAAACGTGAATATCACTGTGATCCTGAGAGCTGACAATGTAAATAAGGGCAAGCCAAGTCAGCAAGCTTTCCATGTTGGCCATTGGGTCATCCACCCCAATTATTCAAGTCATCCCTTTAAAAATGACATCATGCTGCTGAAGGTATGCCATCACACATCCTTGCTGACTGAGGGATCTCCTCCTGCTTGCTTCCCCAAGCCCATGAACTTGTTTCCCTTCCTTTGCCTGCTGGCAAAATTTTTTACTGATGGGTTGTGCAGTCAAAGAAGTTTGGAGACCACTGAACTAGATGATGCTATGGCCTATGATCACCATGAGTACCAGACCTCATGTGGAAGATAGTCATAAGCAGATGGGCAGGGGAAGAGGCAAACGTCAATGAGGTAGATGCAGGAGTTGAATGGAAGTTCGCTGATGATACTAAACCAGGAGGTGCTGCTGACTGTCTTGAGGGATAAGAGGCCTTGCAGAGGGATCTGTATAGATCGGAGCATCGGGCAATGATTCCAATGGATGGAATTTAACAAGTCCAAATGACAGATTCTGCACCTGGGATGGAGTGGGGTGGAGTAACACCAGGAACAAGTATAAACTGGGAGAGGAGTGTCTGGAGAGCAGCCCTGCAGAAAGGGATCTGGGGGTGCTGGTTGGCAGCAGGCTCAACAGGAGTCAGCAGTGTGCCCTGGCAGCCAAGAGGACAAACCACAGCCAAGAGGACAAACCACAGCCTGGGGTGCATCAAACACAGTCCAACCAGCCAGTCAAGAGAGGGGATTATCCTGCTGTATTTAACGTTGGTGTGGCCTCATCTTGAGTACTGCGTGCAGTTCTGGGCCCCACAATTTAAGAAAGATGTGAAAGTACCTGAATGCATCCAGAGGAAGGCAACAAAGACAGTGAAAGGGCTGAAAGGCATGTCCTATGAGGAGTGAGTGAGGACTTTGGGTTTGTCTAAGAGAAAAAGAGTCTGAGAGGTGACCTCATTGCTCTCTACAGCTTCCTGTGGAGGGGAAGTGAGAAAGGAAGGTGCTGATCCCTTCTCCCTGAAATCCAGTGACAGGACACATGAGAATGGTTCAAAGCTGCATCCAGGAAGGTTCAGGGTTCACATTAGGAAACATTTCTTTACTGAGAGGGTGGCCACACATCGGAACAGCCTTCCTGGAGATGTGGTTGATGCCCCATGCCTTTCAGTATTTACGAGGCATTTGGACAATGTTCTTTATAACATTCTTTAACTTTTGGTCAGCCCTGAAGTGGTCAGGCTCCCCTCCCCTCCCCTCCCCTCCCCTCCTCTCCTCTCCTCTCCCTCTTTTCATCTGAAATCATATTAAGAAATAAAGTGCAGATGTAGCTTTAGATTGAGGGAAAACTTGGAAAATTTGACATTTTGATGTTCATATGGAACTGCAGGGCCTTGATTCAGGTTGCTCAGTCAGGTTACCTAAGAACATCTCTGGATACCCTTTTCCAATGCTTGACTGCTTTTCAAGGTGAAAAAAGTTTTCCTTTAAATACAGTCTGTTTTAAATTTAAGCCTCTTATTTCACATCTTCCCACCTTGCACAACTATGAAGAGCCAGGCTCCTTCCTTTTCATAACATTCATAATGTACTGAAGGGCTTGCTGTTAGGTTTCTCTGAAAAATTCCTTTTTCCAGGATCAACAAGCCATCTTCCCTCAGCTCTTCCTCACACGGCATGTGCTAAGGTCACCAACCACCTTAGTGTCCTTCCTCTGAAATTGCTTCAGTTCATTCGCTTCTGTTTCCTGAACCAGGGGACCCACAACTTGATGCAGTAGCCTACATGTCGTCTAATGACTTCCCACTAGAGGGAAACAGTCACTTCCTTTGATGTAGTGACTATGCTCCTGTTAACGCAGCCCAGCGTGCTGTTGATTTTCTTTGCTGCTAGGGCATACTGCTTGTTTTATGCTCAACTTGCTGCTCACAGGGTCCTCTAAGTGCTTATCCATAGAGCTGTTCTCAAGACAATCAGTCGACAGTCTGTATTTTCGCCCAAGGGGAATGTACATTGTTCTTGTTAAATTTCTTGCAGTTCCTTTTGTCCCCCTTCCTCCTGCCTAAGTCCTTCTGAACGGCAGTCCTGCCTTTAGGAGTATTGCCTGGTCCCCTCAATTTGGTATCATCTGTGAAACTGACAAGAATGCACTCTCTTGCCCCTCCTCCAGGTCACTGATAAACATGATGGGTTCTAGTACGGACCCCTACAGCACTCTACTTTTTATCAGCTTCCAAGTTGAGGACAACCTATTAACCACTGTCTTCCGAGTACAACTATCCAAGTAGTTTTTTTCCACGTCTAACTGTCCACTCATCCAGATTATAATGACCTAACTTAGATACAAGGATTTTATGGGAAACAATGAGGAAATCCTTGCTAAAGTCAAGGTAAATGATACACCATGCTCTCTCCTGGTCCACAAATCTAGTCAATTTATCGTAGAATCATAAAATGGATTGGGTTGGAAGGGACTTTAAAGGTCATCTAGTCCAATCCCCCTGCCATTGCTGAAATCCCTGACCAACCTGACCTTGAACAGTCTCAATTATCTGACTTCTACAACTTCTCTGGGCAACCTGTGTCTCATCACCCTCATCATAAAAAATGCTTCTTTATAGCCAATCTAGAGCTACCCTCTTTCAGTATAAAACCATTGCCCCTTGCCCTGTCACTACAGGCCTTGGTAAAAGGTTGCTCTCCATCTTTCTTAGAAGCCCCCTTTATATACAGAAAGGCTGTAATAAGGTCCCTGGACCTTTCTTTTCTCCAGGCTGAACACAGCCTTTCTTCATAAGGTAAGTGTTACGACTCATCATTTTATCAAGTGTTATCATTTTTGTGGCCTTCCTCTGGGCCTGCTCTAACAGGCCCACATCTCTCTTTTGCTGGGGACCCCAGAGCTGGATGCAGTACTACAGGTGAGGTCTCATGAGAGTGGAGCAGAGAGGCAGAATCACCTCGCTTGACCTGCTGGCCATGCTTCTTTTGATGCAGCCCAGGATATGATTGACTTTCTGGGCTGCAAGTGCACATTACTGGCTCATACCCAATTTTTCATCCACCAGTATCCCCAAGTCCTTCTCTGCAGGGCTGCTCTCAATGGATTTATCCCCAGTCTGTACTGATTCTGGTGACAACCTAAACCAGGTGCAGGACCTTGCACTTGGCCTTGTTGAACTTCATGAGTTTCACATGAAGCTAATAATCAAGCCTGTGAAGGTGAATCTGGATGGCATCTCTTCCCTCAAGTGAATCAACTGTGCCACTCCTCTTGGTGTCACCTGCAAACTTGCTGAAGTTGCCCTCAATTCTGCTATCTATGTCATTAATGAGATCTCCTTTGATGGCTTGGCCCTTAATTTTTATCCACAACCTCTCAATCTGTTCATTGCTGTTTTTCAAAGACAGTAATAGGCAATCAGGTTGACCACGTTGATCAGATCAGTACCTGCAGACTGACTTTTCCCAAGTAACCTTTGTCTCCTATATATGGCCAGAAAAGTGTTCCAAGAGGAGAAGCTCATACGTTTTCTAGGGTTTTTTGTGTCATTTGAGATGCCAGAGTTTATGTACAAAATCAGTACAAGACCGGTAGAGAGTGCAGGACCCAGCAGTAAGTCAAGCAGCAAGGTATGATATCCTGGGGTTATTTTGAGGCATCCTCAGTTGCCATGCACACCTCTGTGAGCAGTTGAACTCTAATGTTGAGTGAGGTGGATCACATGGTAACTGTTCACTATTGCTCTTCCTTTATTCTTTTGAGCCAACACTCCGGTCCCAAACTCCATGCCTTTTAAGATCAAAAATATTACCTGGAAGGCAGGAATCAAGACACACTGAAAAGTTTACAGTAGTGTTCAAACAGTGAAGGATGCAGAGAGGGGACTAGGAGGCTGTGAGATCACCTAGAGCATTAAAATTGTGTGACACAGAAGTGTTTCTGAGATCATGGCTAACACCTCTCAAAGACTTCCATTCCCCCTCTGGTCTCTGCACAGACAGACTGAGCTGAGAATTGGGAATTCTGACTGAGATCATCTGACTGATTTACTTGAAAAGGACAAAGTAGAGTATCACATTGGTATTTTCTAGCTTTACATGTAATAAATGCAGCAGAATTTTACTTTGAATCTCAGCTTATGAACAGTACAGAGCTCCAGGGACTATGTTGAAGAAATCCTTAGAAAGAAAGACTCCCATTTCATGCGTGAAAGCCTAGAATATGAAAATGCATTGCTCACTTGAATAGTAATTCTGACCAGCTCTGCCTGTCACTTCAGACTCAAAAGGAGGAATGGGGGATTTGAGCCATTTTATCCATTCACTGCTCCCCCAGTCCCTGTATCGTCATGTGAGTTATGCCTCTATGCTTCAAATGTACTGACTGGAGAGCAAGAAAATAAAAGGACTTGAGAGAGACATTCAGGTCCCCATAGCAAGAACACTTATATTTGATCAGCTGAATCTTTTTTTTGGCTCCATTGGTTGTTCTGACCGTTGGATGCCTGATTCACAAATAAATACCAGGATTTGGGCACCCCAATGTAGGTCCGTTAATCTCTCCTCAGGTTAGCTAAGAGTAATCCCACCCAAGAACATCCACAGGAGGTCAGACAGAAGCCCCACCTTGCTTGGTAACTTGATTTTTTAGGTAACCATTAGTGTACAGGCAAGACTGGAAGAATAAATCAAAATATAGTGCTAGGGCTACAGAATATTTTGCTAGCCTCCAGAAACTTGTACAGCAGTATATGCTGTCATTCTTTGACACTATAGCTTGTTTAATTCCAGTAACTGCATTAACTGGACCTGCAGGGATAATAATGAAGATTTAAATGCCCAATTTACATCTTCAGTTGGACACCTAGATTTAAATATCCTCATCTTCACCTAATTCTTGCCCATGCTGACTACACAGCTGAATCACACTGTCCCCTATAATGAAGACTTCTTCAATGGGTATGAAGTAATTGCAGATATTTGGAATGCATAAAGACATCAGCAAATGAAAACTAAGCATCAGGCTTTTTCCTGATGTCATTTGAGACAAATGAACTAGGAAAGGAAACTAAGGAACTAACAAAAGAACTAGGAAAGGAAAATATGCTTTGTACCCATTTTGGTGAAAATAGATTCTTCCCTACAAAGTCTCCTGGGGTTTGTCTTTCCCAGAAAGAAATGGATTTTCTTTAGTGCTGTCAAATAACTCTTCTGATTGCTCTTGGCACCTGGTCCTCTGAATGTCCACAGGGTGGAACGGACTGTCAATTACTTGTCTCCATCTGGAGTGAAACAAACACGTTTGTAGAGTAGATCACTCCAGGAATCCCTTTCAAAGAGGCAACATGGATAAGATTGGAACAGGTTTTGTTCTTTCTGCTCTACACTGTCATCCAACGCTACCTAGGTAAGCTCTGCAGTGTCTACCACCTGCAATGGCTCTCAAGCAATTCCTTCAGGGCTACAATGCAAACCCTCAGCTCCATGACATAGAAGTTTTCTCCTGGTTTTTTTTGGTGACTACGCATAGCCCTCATAATAGTTCAGGATTTTTGAACAGGGAAAAAAAAAATAAAGCCTCATGTAGAACCTAGATGGCTCTCTCTTAAGTAGAAATCTATCTGCCAGTCAGACAAACCGTGCCTGGAACTCAGATGGCTGCACTGGCTGGATCTCCAATGACTATTGGGAAATATGCTTATAGATGCCTTGATGTAGATATCTTAATACTGAAGTAAGTCCTGCCCTTGAAGTTCTAATCTCATAAATTCCACCCTTTCTGAACTTCAAAAAATGCTGTAGGTCCCCAAATGCAGTTTAAACATTGTTCCTGTCAAAGAGCTCGGTGTAGGCTCTAAGAAAAGAGCACCGGGTCCAAAACAAAACCAGAGAATAAACATAAAAATTGAAAATACAGTTTCCCTGGTTCTCCCCCAACAACTAACAAGAGACATTTCAGCATAATTCTGATTTCTAATTATTCTGCAGAAATTATTTTCTAATTATTTTGTACAATATATAGTCTGCCTTCATCATCTGAAGTGCACACTGCTGAGACACATTCAACACCTTGTTCACCAGGCCTCCAGCCTGTCCTCTGGAGGGGGCTTATTTTGTCCCAGGTGCAGGACTTTGCAAACGACTAGCTATACTGAAATTGCAACAACCTCTTCTATGATGTAAATAAATACTGTAAGAAAGGCTTTTGGTGGATTTCAGCTCAATCCACTACGTTCACTCAAAATACACCCTCAAGTCCAAGCTGCCTTTGGAGGGTCTCTCAAGAGTCAGTCTGCTGAGAACATCAACTGGAGTCTTGTGCACTTTTCTAGGAAAGTCAGAACATGCAAGGCTTGGAGAAGAAAGCTACTTTAGTCCATCCCTGGAATAAGTACTGACACCCAAAAGCAAAACGTTATGAATGCCTTAATAATAAAAGCAAGAAACAAGCAATAAACTTTAGAAGGAAATACTACTTCACTACACCAAAAGATTTTTTTATGATCCATACATTTTTAACTGTAAGAAGTGTTGATATTTGCCTCTTTCCCATCTGTCTATTGATTATAGTTTGATTATAGATTGATTATCTCATGATTATATTTTTGTCTTGTTTTGCTATTCGTTTGCTTTTGTTTGGCTATAAATAGTATAAGAATTTTAAATGAACAGTTCCAACAATTAGTTTACCATTTCCAAAAAAATCACAGAATCACAGAATGGTTTGGGTTGGAAGGGACATTGAAGATCATCTAGTTCCAACACCCTGCCCTGGATAGGGTCACCTCCCACTAGACCAGGTTACTCAAAGCCCCGTCCAACCTGGCCTTGAACACCTCCAGGGATGGGGCATCCACAACTTTCCTGGGTATCCCTCTATTTCAGCTGAGTCCATTCTTCACATTTGAAATGTCTTTGTTGTAACTTCCCGTGTTCCCGACATGGAAATGTTGAAAAATGGTGTTAACTTTGGAGAAGAAAAGCCATCCTAAGAGAATGCTCCTGTCCATAGCTCTACCTCACTAACGCTGTAATTCCTGAAGCAGTCAATCAAGTCGATACTCAGTTGTCCTGTCCATCTGCTAAATTATCTGGCAAGCCAATGGCATTCTCTTCTGCATGAGCATGCAGTTTTCCTGAATTTATTCCTGTTCATCCCATTGTTTAAACATTCCGTAGTCTAATTGCCCCTGAAAATTTCTATCACCTGTCCCTCTCTCCATTGAGCCAGCTATTTTCAGGGTTCATGTCCTGAGGAAACTGGAGGTCAGTGGGACCAGAGTAAAAGATATCACTTTCTTTAATAGAGATTTTTTTCTTTCTTTCATCAAAAAAGACCTTGAAATTGTTTTGCAGTGGTGACGAACATTCCTCCTGTTTCTGTGCATAGTTAGTACCAGGTAAAGACAGTGCTAATTAGAGCAGGCAAAGGCTTTGCAAGGAGAGCCTTTGACCCTGCTGTGGGCTGCGGTGACAAGAGAATAGACTGTAATAAGAACTATCTTATTCCCAGCACATGAATCAAAGTTTGACTATGGCCACTTGTTGCTTGGCGACAAAGGTACTTTTCCTCTCTCTGCCTTATTCCCTCCAGGATATAAGCGGGGCTAATTTCCTTTCAAAACACCTTCATTTCTATTCTTCTTGTCATACATAATTAAAACAAATGACAAATGAAAATTATACTGTACTTATTCATTGAAACACATCTGAGAGGCCCCTGATCAGCTACAGGATGCTTGCAACTCTATGGGGAGTGGCAGAAAACCACACGCAGAGCTCATTATGTCTGTCAGCATTTTAATGAGCCCCGTGAGGAATGTGGTGCTGCCTCCCTGTTACTTTGTAGCTGTGGCAAAATCTGGCAAGCTGCCTTGAAGAAATGACAGGCAGAAGCAGAAGGAAAAGTTACTTGGAGTTTAATGGAGCCCAGTGTGAGATGCGAGACCAGAAACGTAATTGGACAATGTGCTCCCACCAGGACTCATCAGAGCAGAAACTCACAGACTTTGATTACAGGCAGCACAGAAAGCCATAGACATCTTCTGTATCAAACTTCCCTTACAGAAGTCAAACGGCAATCCCCAGGTGCCGGGAAGGTGGTCCTCTCAGTCAGCAATCTCCACACACGGCACGTGGAAAGGAAATGGCCATGGACTCACCTCTCCAAACCTGCCCTTCTGAAACACTGGCAGATGCAGGGGTTCTGCTCCCCAGGCTTCCGTTATAACGATCAGCCAAGACACTGTGACTGCAACACACACTGCTGACACATTCATGAACCACAAGCCACCCTAACTCACAGCTCCCTCCTTCCACCTCGATCTGAGCCATCTCTGGATTCAAACACCTGCAGTCTTAAATGTTGCACCGCAGCCCCCATCCTCTGTTACATTTGACCTTGAACATCTCTTTCTCTGCTCTGTGAGATCAAAACCATGGGCTTAATGGCTTTTCTTGATGTCATGTATCCCACTACCTCTTGCCAGAGCTCTGATAATGCTCCAAGTAAGGACCTACAACAGTCTACTTTATGGTGTAAGAACAAATTCCAGCAATGTTCATTACCTCCTTGTTACAATGGAGATAAAAGAGACTGACCAAATGATCCTTTGGTACTGCCCTCTGCTTCCCAAGTTTTGCTCCCTGCAACTCACGGAGAACACTCATGCTGTCACCATCACTGAATGAGCACTTGTTCACTTCTTTGGAGTGAAACCTCAAGTCTACATCACAACAAAGGCAGAATATGGGCTTGCAAATAGTTTGAGATTCCCTGGAGTACCCCACCTGGCATCCAACTGCATACTCAGAAGAGTGTGGTTTTCTTATAGTTTCTACATCATATTTAGTGGCCTGATGAGAATGTCCAGGTACCCCAGGGCACCTCAAATGTTTGGACAGATGAACTGACCTCTGTACAGCTGTATTTGGCAACCCAAAGATGGGCATAAATTCCAGAAGCCAAAAGGAGTTCATTCCATCTTCGCTGCTGTAATAGTCACAACTAGACTACAAGAACTGGCCCAAGAACTATCTTTTCGATCTATAGTACAACAAAGATGATATATCAAGTCTGAAATAGTCATGTTTGCTCTAGCTGGAGTCCTGGAGAGAGAGAAACACCTCCAGAAGACAACTCTTTCCACATGTCCTGGAGACATCCCTTGCCACTATACTCATCAGGCACCTTTTTCTCCGCTACATGTCTAGATTTGCAGCATTATTATTTTTCACATGTACTGTGACTGACAGAGTCCCTCTAGATGCACAGGGTGCAACCAGGGTGTGAATCACATAAGTTTTCACTCCATTCCTGAATTCCAAGTTCCAACCGTCCACAAGAAGGCAAACTTCATTCACTCTTGGGCTAATCCACAAATTCCCTCTGTGTTGTGGTGAGACTCTCCAGCTTGCTTGTTTCAGGGACTATAACCACAGACAATAGGAACAAAATCTCATTATTTGGCTCCCTCTGCAGTTCTCCATCAGTAACGCAGGAAGTCTTGCAAACCCAGACACTGCTGGTTGCCTTTGCACGTCATAACTGTTGAAACAGTTTCCTGCATGTTCCTTGTTCATCCTTTTACAACTAATGTAGCAATAGAAGGGACGGAGTTAACTTTCCCCACAGCAGCCCTCACAATGCTGTGCTTTGTAGCTAGAACTGTGTTGATAACACACCAGTGTTCTGGCTACTGCTGAGCAGTGCTCGCACAGCATCAAGGCTGAATGTCCCACGCCCTACCCCTCCGTCCCCAAAGGCCAGTAGGCTGGGGGTGGGTTGGGAGAGGACATTAGCCAGGACAGCTGACCCAGTCTGACCAAAGAGATATTCTATGCTGTATGACATCATGCTAAGCAATCAAACCTAAGACAAAGGAGGAGGAAAGGGGCGCATTCGTTATGAAGTTGTTTGTCTTCCGAAGAAACCAGTATGTGTACTGAGCTCCTGCTTCCCAGGAAGGGGCTGGACATCGCCTGCTGATAGGAAGGAGAGAATAAATATTTTTTTCCTTTTTTTCTCCTTTGCTTCTGTGTACAACCTTTCCTTTTGCTTTATTAAACTGTCTTTATCTCAGCCCATGAGTTTTTCATCTTACTGCACTCTCCCAGTGAGAGACAGCCAGGATGTGCTCTGGGAGCAACACATCTGAAGTCCAGTGCAATTTGGCCCTTCGAGTGTCTTGGTGCCCCGATGAGGTGGGTTGTCTCAACCAGGGGCTGGCTGCCAGGGAGGCATGTGCATGGGGCTGGCTCCTGCACGGAGAACGGAGATGGAGCTTCCCAATACAGCAGATGAGAGGACACACCCATGTCAAAAGTAGGTATATAAGCCTGAGCTGGTGTGCAAACTCTCCCCATTCCTCAGCTGGCCAGTATGTTGGGTTTGCTTCTTTGCAATCGACCGCCCAATGAACGGCCTAGCATTATTCAGCGTATGGCCCTGAGCCCAGTCTCCAAATCTGCAGTCGGTGCTGCAGGCCTGGCAAGGGGACAGGTTCCTGGTGGGACGAGTGCCACCTCCTCAGCCACCCAGAAGACACCGCCCTGGTTGCAGAGCCCCCTTGGCAGCTGCGGCCCATTGCACCGGGTGTGAGGGCAGAGCGGAAGGGCTGGGCAGAGCCCCTTTGGCCAGGAGCAGGCCTGCAGGGGCCTCTGCAGCCCCTTCCTCGGCTGTGCCCGGAGCATCCTGCGCTCGGGCGCGGGCGGGGCGGGGGCGCGGGTGCTCCCGCCGCTGCAGCAGCTCTTGCCGCGCTCCCGCCCACTCGCCACTTTGGCTTCCGAGGCGGAGTGAGGGGTCCAGGGACCCCGGTCAGATTCCCTCCACCGGGGCTGTCCCCTCTCCATCCCACAGCCTCCCGGCGGTGTCCGCTGCCCCCACAGCCCCCAAGGGAACCAGTCGCCCCGGTGCCGGGGAGGAGGTTTGCAGCGATCCCAGTGCCGATCCCAGTGTCTCCGCCCCCCTGCCCCTGCCTCCCCGCCTTCCCGGACGTCTGTCTGTCCGCCTGCCCCTCCGCCTCTCTCTCCATCACAGCCATCCCTCCTCCTTGCGTAGCCCTGCATCTTCCTGCCAGACCGAGCATCTCTCTCTGTCTCTGCAGCCCTCCCCCCTCTGTTCCCATATCTCGTTCGTCTGCCCCTTACCCTCTCTCCCCCTTCCTCTTCCATCTCTCCCTCCATCCGTCTGATCGTCAGTCCGTCCCTGCTGACTCTGGCCTTGATTCTGGTGAGTGTCTGCTTGTTTGTGCTTCGTTTTGTTATTCTGGCCTTATTCTCTGTTCATTGTCCCTGTGCGCTGAGGAGAGCTCGCTCCTATTCAATCCATCCCTCTCTCCATCCCTCACCCCTACTCCCCCAAGGACGTACACCCTAGTTGCTCTGTCTGACCACCCTGTCAGCACAATGGTGGGGTGGGGATGTTTCTGGTGCTCCCCACCCTGTCACCCCAGAGTGAGAAGGGGGGAAATTGAGGCAAATGCGTCTGAACCAGAGAGATCTATGTGGATGGGTCTGGAGTGGAGGGTGGTCCCTTTCACCTCCTGGCACTTGGCTGGAAGACAGCCAGATATGACTTGAACTACACCCTCCCCCTCATGCCTTTCTGGGATTTGCTCTGCAATCATGTCCTGGCCTCATTTCTCTCTCCATCATGTTCCTCTTATTACCTAGACTTTCAACCTGCCCTCACAAGCTACTCCATCAACATATCCTCATGTGTGCGGTCTCCTGTGCAGCTACATTGACACAATACTGTTAGTGATGGGTACCTGCTCATCTCTTCTGAAACGGACCCCTCTGCCTCTCCATCTATCCATTTCAACAAAAATTCTGATGTCTCTCTGCCCATCCATCTTTCCCAAAATGGACCTTGTCTGCCAGTCTGTCCATCCAGCCATGGATGGAGAGCCATGTATTGTTCATCCCAATTCAGTCCCTCCCTTCCTTCCTTCCTTCCTTCCTTCCTTCCTTCCTTCCTTCCTTCCTTCCTTCCTTCCTTCCTTCCTTCCTTCCTTCCTTCCATCCATGCACTCTTGCTTTCACACCTTCTTCCCTCTGTCTTCCCTTGCTATTCCTTAGTTCTCTTCAAGATTCTCCCATGCTGGGGGTGGAGTCCAGACCTCTTCAATGCAGAGATACTCCTGGTGACAACCCAGTGCTCATGAACAGGGATTCTGGACCCCTGGGTTTGCTTTGGCTATACATGGTGGGTTGGGGCTTCCAGCTACGTGTGTAGGACAGGAAATGACAAGGAATCTTCACCAATGAGGGGCTGACATGGTTTCTGTGGATCTCTCCTCTTACAGAAGAACCTTCTTGTCTGCAGGTCTCCAGAAATGTGGCATCAGAGCTTTGGACTTCTAGGAAAATCCTACGCCCATGACAGTGAGCTGGGGATCAGACAGCTGAGGGACATTTTGGTGATGGGAATGCTCCCAAGGGGGGACAAAAAAAGGAGGACTGTAGGCAGCTATAGGATGAAACAAGGATGAGAATGGTCAAGAACTCTACAGGAAATGGGTGGGGACCAGAGATATGGGGGAAAAGGGAAAAAGGGGAGTGGAGGGCAGACACTGTTTGCTGGTAGGCTCACAATAGACCCTCAGTAATGTTGGTCACCTAGTCTTGGTTTTCAGAGTGGGAACAGCCACATAGTTGAAGCAGCCCCAATCACCTCCTTGTGTCATTCATGTGTGCTGATGGACAGGTTGCATCTCTCCCAACAGCAACAGGATCCTTTTTCCTGGGGAAGTGGCTCCGCGTACCCCTGTACCCAGTATCTCTGTGCAGTGCTGTTGTAGATGTTGCTATCCAGGATTATGTGGCTGATGTGGCTGCCGAACTTATCTACCAGAATAAGAGTCAGACCTCCACGGAAGTCCTCTTCGTCTTCCCCCTGGGCCCTCACATGGCCATCTACTCCTTCCAGGCCCGCAGTGAGGACGCCAAGGTCCACGCTGTGCTGCAAGATGAGGTACCAGCATCCAGGGATGAATGGGCGAACCACCACAGGGGCATGGGATGAGCAGCCCATGGCCTGCCTGGTGATCAGCTTTCTGTCCCTCCCTGTCCCTCCCAGGTCCAGCAGCCGCACGAGGCTACAGGGGGCTGGGAGAATCTGGAATACCTTCGGGATCAGTCTGAGTATCCAGGCGAGGCATTTGCCTGCTTCCTGGGCACCCTGTCCCCTGGCAGGGAGGTGGTCGTGACCTTGCGCTACGTCCAAGAGCTGCCACGGGAGCCAGATGGAGCAGCCCGTTTTGTGCTGTCACCCACACTGAATCCCTACGGAACACTCTATGGTGAGTGACCCCACAAGGAACCTGCCCTCCCAGTCACACACCCCACAGAAGGATCACAGGGTCCCCGTGTACTTTATGAACAGACTTGATGCAACTTCCCTTGGCACCCACAGGGGGACCCATATTGGTTCCCCATGCAGCCCCTGAACAGATTCACATATTCTTCCTTGTGCCCCATGTGGGGATCCACACCTCCCACACACATTTCCCATAAACAGACTCTTGGACCCCTCCATACACCTTATTGACAGCCCCCAATTCTCTCCACATGTCCTAAATAGGGGTGCAAAATCCTGCTGCGCGCACCCGCACAGGGAGAGCCTTTGTGCTACCCCGGGCCATGTTTCTCCTTGCAGTCTGGAATTGTCGCACTAGCAAGCTGCACTACAGCCTGCTGCTCACCGCTAGCCTACAGTCACCCCGTGGAGTGGTCAATGTCCAGGCCAACTTTGCCCTCACCCCTTTGATCTACACTGCCCAGGACCACAGCACTGCACAGGTATGTCCTCCTGCGTGCCAGGATCCCAGGGGGAGCTGGGGAAGGGTGTCTTCACTGAGAAAAAGGGGATGCACTGGTGTCAGGGCCTGTGCTCCCGGCCAAATGCTGGCTCTGGTCCCCTCCTCCTGTGTATTACCAGGCACCCCTTCTTCAGGTCTCACTGGCTGGCAGCCCCCAATGTCATCATGATTTGGAGCTGCTGGTATATTATGGAGACCCCACTGCAGTCAGTGCTGTGGTGGAGAAGGGAGACCCTGAGGCCCCTCCAGGTGAGTACAGCTGGGGAGGAAACATGGAGGCACCTCTGGGTTGCAGCAGGCACTGGGGCACAGGGTGACACTAGGAGGCGAGGTATCGTTGGACACTGGGATGGGAATAGTAGGCATTCAGACGGCATAGTTTGGGTCCTGGTGCTCCAGGGTGGGGTGCTGGGGACACTGTGGTGAGCTATCAGCTATAGCAGGATGCACATGTGAAGTTCTATGTTAGGTCTCACTGGGTAGCTGTATTGGAGACACTGGATTGGAATACATGAGGCACTGGGCTGTGCAATTGGTGGACAGTGCAGTAGGGTATTGAGGTACCAGTGTAGGGCACCACAGGCCCTGGGATGGTGGAAGCCCAAAGCACAATGAGAATCAGTACCAGAAGGAGGAGGGAGGTCCTTATCTAGCCTTCATCCCACCCCATGCCTCCTCCAGGCTCCCTCCTTGGTGACCCCATGGTGTTGGTGACGCTGGCACCCAGCATCCCTGAGGCAGTGCCTGGGCAGCGCCAGTCTGGAGAGTTCATCTTCCTCCTGAACACCACATTCCTCGAGCATGCACAGGTACCTCCTCAGAGCAGGGACCAGGATGGGGTGGAGGAGCAGGCTGAGGGGGAGCGGGCCAGGGCAGGTGTTTATGCAGGGACAGAGGCATGAGGGGGGATTGGTGGGGCCTGAAAAGGGCCTGAAATAACTTGTGTGACCAGCAGAGTTCAGGGCACTGGCTTGGGTCACCCAGGAGAGACCAGAGGCTTTAAGAGGACCAGGCTATGGGCCAAGGCACCTGTACTCCTTACAAGTGCCTCCCAAGACCTGCCTGCTGTGTCTTTCCACAGGACTCCCTGCTCTTCCTTCTCAAAAGCCTGCCCCTGGGCTGCTACTTCAACATCTACTGCTATGAAGAAACCTCTGTGGGCATCTACTCGTAAGCAAACATGGCACAGGCTGGGTGCTATGGTGCTGGATTGGGTGCTGTGGGTAGGGCTGGATACTGTGGGGCATGGTCAGGTGCTGGAATGGGTGCTATGAGGAAGGGTTAGATGCTGGAGGGCACGGGTGCATGTTCTGATGCTGGATGGTATAAGGCAAGGCTGGGTGCAGGAGGGCTCGACTAGCTGCGGGAGGGCAGGGCTGGATTCTGGGGTTGTCCTCTTTGTGGCATTATGGGACAGCACCTCTTGGGCTTCTGCTGAGAAGAGACTTGTAGGAACTACGAAGCCAGGTCTCTGGAAGAACTACTACGGGGCGGGGACTTGCAGAGGACCTTAGGGCATAGCTGTGGGAAGTGCTATGGGACAGGGTCTCAGGAGCACTAGGGCCAGCACAGAGCAATGTGCTCTCCAAACATGCTCTGTCCCCTGCAGGCAAAGTGTCGAATATACTCAGGACAACCTGACCGAGGCCATGCGGCGCATCCCCTCCACCGGCTCCAGTCTGGGTGACTCCAATCTGCTGGAAACCCTCCGCTCAGTCTACAATACCCCTCGTCCCCACCGCCATCCACGACAGGTCTGGGTACAGGGGCATGGAGGGGTGGAGGGACAGGTGTCCAAGGGGAGAGAGAGAGGACACAGGAGTGTGGGTGGAAGGAACCACCCAAAGTACACGGTGGTCACAAGGGAACAAGGATGGTACTGTGGGTCGGGGAGGGGGGAATGGAGAGGTGGGTCTGTATCTTTGGGGGTTTCTGCCCCTGAGTGGATATCTCTCCCTAGGGTACTCTCTCTACAGAGGGTCTCTCTGCTGGACCCCTCTCTCCATTTCAGGGGCCTGCTCTCCCCATTTGGGGGTCACTGTGCCAGACCCCCACCACTCATGTCCCCTGTCTCTCAGCTCTTCATCTTTATGGCTGGGCTACCCCCTGATGTGGAAGCCATTGCAGCTGAGGTCTGCCGTCACCGCAACAGCCACCGGTAATGGAGACTCGCTCCCCAGTCCTCCAGTCATCCTTTGCTTGCCCAGTCATTTCCATCCCTTCCATGCTTCGTGACCAGCAGAAGTAGGGAGGTGATTGTCCCCCTGTACTCAGCATTGGTGAGGCCACACGTTGAGTAATGTGTCCGGTTCTGGGCACCTCAATATGAGAGAGACATCGAGGTGCTGGAGCGAGTGCAGAGGAGGGCAACGAAGCTGGTGAAGGGCCTGGAGAATAAATCTAATGAGGAGAGATTGAAGGAGCTGGGACTGTTTAGTTTGAGGAAGAGGAGGCTGAGGGTAGACCTCATCGCTCTCTACAACTACTTGAAAGGACATTGTCGAGAGGTTAGTGCTGGTCTCTTCTCACAGGTAATTAGCGATAGAACAAGAGGGAATGGCTTCAAGCTGCAACAGGGTAGGTTTAGACTGGACATTAGGAAAAAATTCTTCACAGAGAGAGTGGTCAGACATTGGAATAGGCTGCCCAGGGAGGTGGTGGAGTCACCATCCCCGAATGTGTTTAAGACTCGTTTAGATGTGGTGTTAAGGGATATGATGTAGGGGAGAACTTTGTAGAGTGGAGTTGATGGTTGGACTCGATGATCCCAAGGGTCTTTTCCAACCTAAATGATTCTATGATCCCCGATGAGGGTCCCTGTTCACTAGTGCCTGTCCCAGTCCTTGGGTGCCTCCAGTGTCCCAAAGACCCTTCCCACCCAGCACAGCTCTCCAGTGCCAAGCTCCCATGTGGCAGTCTTTGCGTACTACTCCCACAACCAAGGCACTTTTCACAGAGTGAGCAGGGAGACTGAGGCACAGGGCTTGTACACCCTGATGTGTCCCTAAGCTCTCTCTCAGCCCCACTAGACTCACCCCAGCTCTGCCCCAAGTCCCAGCTCTCCTCTGCCAGCTCCCTGTCTAACCCCAGCTCCAACCCCAGGCCCTCACTCCCTGCTCTTCCTCCTGCCCCCTTGTTCTGCAACCCAACTTTGTTCTTCCAGCTTTAACTCCAGCCTGTGTCCTCCAGCTCTACTCCACATCCTTGCGCCCACCTCTGGCTCTCATTTCTGACACCTTTCCCTGCTTCCCCCATAGGTGTTTCTCCTTCTGCTTCTCTGAGGACAGCGCTGCCCTGGCTATGGCCCTGGCCAAGGAGACAGGGGGTGAAGCTGCCTACGTCTCCTCTGACAGCAGGAGGAGCTTTGTGGTAGGAACCCAGGAGTCCTGGCAGGTCCCCCTCTATTCCACAGGCACACTGACTTCCAAGTACCCCAGCACCTGCACTGCCCACACACAGTAGTCGAGACCCAGCTGCCCCAGGACCCCAGGCACTCACTTTCCCTGACTCTACCCACACTGAGAACCCAGGTGCCCAGGCTTCTACCCCACTACAACCCACAGACATCACTGCACCCAGGGAACCCAGCTGGCACAGGCTACCCCACACATTCCACTGTCCCCCAGAGATCCCCAGCATGGGGGGACATGGGCTGAACCCTGGTGGAGCTGCCAACTGTGGTGTCCTGCCCTCTGTCGCCAGGTGCTGAAGTGCCTGAAGCAGGCCCTCAAGCCAGCAGCTGAGGGAGTCTCTCTGAGCTGGACCCTGCCCCGCGGCCTGGAGGTTGAGGTGCTGGGGGGCACTCCTCAGTCCATCTTCCAGGGTCAACACAACCTCCTCTATGCCCAGATCCATGGACAGGCACAGGTGAGAGCTGGGCCTACAGTTACCTTCCAGTAGCCTCCCAGTAATCTTTCAGTAACTTTCCAATATCCCCCAGTAACCATCTTGTGTCCCCAGTAACCTCCAGTAGCTTCCCATGTGTTCACAGGATACAACAGTGGCCAAAGGGGTCATGACCTTGCAGTACAGCCTGGATGGCCAAGATGTCACTTACACCATTGAATTCCCCCTGTGCCCACAGGGAGATGGCCGGTGAGAGCCCGTCCTAAGGGAAGATGCATGCATCCCCCTCATTGCTCACATTGACTCCAGCTGAGAAGGGGCCCAGATAGATTACACATTCCCACCTTCCACACACAATCCCAAACTGGCAGAGAACCCAGGTGTCCAAGCATGCCTCCCTTCCCTGATTTGACCCCACAGTGGTAGGACCCAGAAACCTGGGCATCGCTTTCAGACAGACAAGGACCCAGGCGTCCAGGTTTCCCCTCTGTCCATCCTCACCCCTGAAGGGAAAGAATTCAGGTGTCCAGGCTCTCTCTCTGTCCACCTTCTCCTAACATGAAGATAAGCCAGGTGGTCAGGCTCACCCCATTCTGTCCCCAGGCTGGCTGGGCATCGTCTGGCTGCGAGGTGCTTGATGAAGAGGTTGTTGCCAGAGTCTGTGAGTGGGTCAGGGGAGGAACCAAGACATCGCGCAGTTGAGATCAGCCTCACTTCGGGGATCATCTGCCCCTTTACCAGCTATGTGGGGGTTCGCACACCACAGAGGGTCACCTGGTACCAAAGTAAGGAAAGACATTTCTGGGAAAGAGCTGGTGGGGCAGCTCCATGGGATGTTTTCATTCCACTGGATCTGGAACCCCAGCCACAGGGCACCCCCAGTCTTGCGGGGTAGGCCCCGTCACCACCAGGTGCTTCTTTCCCATCTGTTTAATTCAGCCCCTTGCCCTCTTTGCTCTCAAAGGGCCCCTGGCACTGTTGCCACCCCGCCAGTCACTCATCCCCTGCCAGATCGTTGAACTTCGTGGCTCCAGGATCTCTTCCTGCTATCCTAAGAGCATCTGGGTCCCACCTGGCTGGCTGACAGCGGTGCGTGCATCATGGCTTGCCCTCCGTCAACTTACCCATGACATTGCTGCCCTGCCCCAGAGGAGAGCTTGCTCAAAAGGTATGGGGCCTTGACCCACATGGGAGATGTCGGGATAACCTAATATCTTATAGAAGGGTTATGCTGCCATGTCTTGCCCATGGCATGGAAACCAATGAATTTTGCCTTTACCCCTTCCCTTAGTTACCCTTAAACCTGCAAGTCCTTCAGCAAATATCAGACCCAGCTCAAGGACACCCAGGGATGGGGCAGGGATGGTGCTGGATCATAAATACACGTTTGGATAAAATGTTTTGGGAGAGTATCAAGGGAGGTCCTGGGACATGGCTTGGAAGGAATGACAGGAGAATAGGCAATGACCGAGGTTGGAGATGAGTTAGGGGTGTCCAGAAAGAGCTGTGGATGGGTCTGCTCTGGGGACGTACAGGAAGGAGCTTAGACTGCAGGTAGCTGCCTAAAGAAGAGCAGAGATAATGTTCTGGAGCATTATTATTGCACAGGGGAGTAGAGAGAGGTCAGATTCCTGTCATTCTCCCAACCTTGCTGTTCACATCTCCTCCCACAGCATGTAAACCACCACCACCACTTTTTTCTTCTCTCAAGTATGTGGATCCCATGGAATTTGGTTTGTGCTCTTCAACTTTGTGGCGATGGTGCCCTGAAGCCGCTGCCAAGTGTCAGGAGCTGGTGGCCCTGCAGAATGCAGATGGCTCCTGGGCCCTCAGCTCAGGACTGGCCTCTGTGCTAGAAGTTGATGAGGATGAAATCAAGGGAAAGATGCCTGATGAGGTAAGGGGAGAACCTCTTACGGTGGCAGCATGTCATCCTGGAGCAGTGGGAGCCCATTGGCTGGTGGCAACACTGGCATCCAAAGGGCAGACAGAGAGGAATGAAGGGATCAGAAACCAGAAGCCACAAAGGAAGGGGTGGGAAGCAGTGAGGGGGCAGGGAGGATGCTCAGCACTGCGTGCTAGTCTCAGTTGTTGTTCTACTACAGGTCATGGAGCCAAGCATCTGGGCCACAGTGATGGCTGTGACGTGGCTACACAGACATGACGAGTATTACCAAGACCTCTGTGAGCTGCTGGAGGCCAAGGCTGTGACCTGGCTGTGCAGCCAAGCTGGTGAGTCTTGATGATCCTTCTCCTGCTGATCCCCACAGAACAGCCTCCTCCATTCTCTCTCCAGTGGGACCTGCCTCACCCCTTTGCAGGACCACAATTTCCTGGGGGCAGGTGAAGGAGTCCTGTGTCTCCATTCTCCTTTCCATTTGTGGAGTCTCCCTCCTGCCTAACTTCCCTAGTGTGCCTGTCTCTCTCTGACTGCAGTGTCTCAGCTGGACAAGTGCCTGGAGACAGCCAACACCCTCCTTGGGAGCAGCGTGAAGCCAAGTGTTTTCAGGCTCTGAGCTCAACACGTGCCTGTGCTACAGATCAGCAGCACCTGCAGAGATAAAAAGGGCCAGAAAGTATAGCCTAAATTCACCTACCATGCTGGGATACCACTATTGCTACCAGCTGCGATCTTACATTACAGATGAATTCTCACTGCTTATGTCTTATACCAGTTGGGCTGAACCTGTAGCATGCCGAACTCCTCAAGAGAAAGCCTCTAGTTCAGAGCCTCCAGCGTGTTTGGTTTGGATGGAGGTGGGAGTGGGAAGGAAGCATCACATTCTCCAGTGGTTGCGCTTCCTGCATTTGGCTTTGGCAAAATGGGCTACTGGCCTCCACAAAGGTGGTGCTTAGGGAGATGGTTTAGTGGTGGTTTTGGTAGTGTTAGGTTAACAATTGGACTTGATGGTCTGCAGGGTCTTTTCCAATGCAAATTATTATATGATTCTATGGTTTCTGTCCTGACGAGAGACTGCTGTGCACACCAGAAGAGTGTTTAGAGGTGTCAACGGCAGTGGCTCCCAATGAAGGACTCCTGCTGCACCCCACTCACCGAACTCTTCCCTTTACCCCATAAGATCAGGCTGTGTCAGGAACTCCCGTATCTGCGTTGCCATGTAAAGCAATCATTTTGGAAGTAAAACTCTCATCCGCATCAGTCCCAGCCCATCACAATGTCCAAGAGAACTCATGTGGGGCGAGATTGATTTGAAAACTAGTAGTATGTTGGAGGTGGAACAGCAGGAGGTTTTGATTAGCAAACCAATCATGCAATGTACCACCTCCTGCCCCAGCACCCTTCATTCATGGGTCTCATGCCGTGTTGGCAAAGTCTCTGATTCATTTTCCAATAAACAGTGAATCTTCTCTAAGCCAAAAGGTGCAACATAGTCTTTATTTCAGTCGGGTCTATGATCCTTCCTTCCAGGGGCCGTCTATAAGTCACCAGGAGGGGCACGAAAGGTCGCTTCCCAGAGAGCTGTGTATTGTAATACAGTGAATAAGGGACTGCCATTGCTCTTGGAAGAACATAGATCTGTTCTAGGTTAGCAAGACAAGAGTTAAGGACATGCCAGGCTTTTTCTAGACTCCTTTTGGCTTGAACTTATTTCAGCTTGCTCTTAGAGGTACCGGCTGTAGCAACATTTGCCCAGCAGATCGATGACTGATATCTAACTTATCCTAGCTGTAACAGAAAAGTTGTCAGGTGATTAATGTCCAACTTGGTTTTAGCTTTAACTTTTTAACTCCATTGGAGCATGCGACTCTGAAGATAAATGCTGTTCTCCCTTTAAGCTTCATCTCTGCTATCTGGAGCAGACACAGCGCTAATGTCTGAGTGCATTGGCAACCCCCTCCTTCCCTGGGCGTCAGTGGGGAGACAGAGGAGTCACCTTCCCCAGAGATGCAAATGGGATGGGGCTGAGAGGAATGTCCCTGCCACACTTCTTGGGGTGCAGAAGGAGGAAAGAAGGGCATTGGGGACCTCCCATTTTGGAGAGGTGAATCATGGCTGTGAGGAAGTACTGGTAGCTCAGCTTACTTCAGCCACCAACAAATGCATTGTTGACCCAGGGACAGGTTTTGGCTTCTTCCCTCCAAGATACTTCCAAGGGTTGATCGAACTTGGTCTCCATGGCCTGGAGGGAATACCAGACTCTGCTTCTTTCTCCCCATTGACCACTGGCAGAGGCTGAAAAGGCAACCTCAGTCAGCCACGGCCGCCTAATTCTGAAGGAGTCAATCCCACTTTAGTCTTCTGCAGAATGTGAGCTGAATCCCCTTTTCGGAGCCTCACCAGGCTCTGCTGCATCAGTTTGGAAAAGGCTGTGCTTGTTGCCCCACCTCAGTTTCTCTTTTTCTCACAGCAGGCTGAAATGCTTTGGAGGTCTGGGGAGGGACAGCCATTGCCTGAGGTGTTGAAACAGTTTGCACCCACTCAGAGCTTTCATCCTCCACAGGGATACACTTGTGCAGTGCTCCCTCCCTGAAATCCCACAGGAGGCACCCTCCAGGACACCGATTATTTCCATAACACCAGGATATGGCATTCAGGTGCTTCAGGTCCAGAGCTCCATCTATGGATGGAAGAGTGAAAAAGCTAAACTTTCTGTTGGCCTTCCTGCGAGGTAAGGGCTTTCAGAGAGAATAGGTAGGTAAGCGATATGGGGCAGAACAGGTGACACCCAGACCTGAGTCCTCATTCACAGGCACCATCACACTCTTCATTCACAGTGTTCAGCGGGGGAACCTCTCCTAATTGCACTTGTCATTAACATCTCCAGACACAATTCATCCCAGCCTCAGAGAAGGGTGCATTCGAGTTTGGGTGCATCACTTTTTGAGCAGCCCACCCATCCCAGAATTTCTATGGACCCTTAGCTGCTTTCCTTCAGCATCTCCATCTCCCTCTAAAGGCTCAAAAGCCATGGGGAGCAAATAAGCGGGGACATCATTGTGCTCACCCACAATCTTGGGAAATTGGGAAAACCCTAGGATGCACTCTGGGCAGAGGGTTCTGTTCCTCAAGCATGGGCTTTCCCTGAGCATGCACGCAGGTTTGTAATGGGTATTTACCACAAGCACACACTAGATGCTGCTCCTTCCCCACTCCCCACTCTATGCACTCAGCAGCCTCTTAATGGCAACAGAACACAGAGCCCTAAAACCACAGCTGGGAGCCCAGAGGTACTCAGCACCCGCGGTGCCAATTCTTCTCCTGACAGGAAAAAAGGCACCTGATATGATATGACATCAGTTGTGTGTTTTCCTCTGTTATTGGGGAGGAAAGCATAGAGCGGCATGAGCCAGTGAGGGAAGAAACTGTGACTATAGGAAGTACACGTGGAGAGATCTGTAATACCTTACCTAGGCTGTGGCCTGTGGTTATGATAATCACAGCAATAGCAGGCGCATTTATGTCAGTTATGTCTCTTTAAATTTGCCAGTATGTGACTACAATATAACTGTGATATGATTGACTCTAACAATTGGCAGTGGATACCTATCAAGCAGTCAGCCACACAGCCATGGTCACTATTAGCAGTGCAGTGTTACAGTTATGCAGGCACTTTCAGATGCCTTTGGACAAGCACTCTCAGATCCCCGAGAGCTACCAACCTGCTGAGTTCCACAAGACCTGCATGGAGAAAGGGAATGGGAACAACAGAGACTGTGCTTGGGAACATCTTCATTGTTGTGCTGGTGGCAACACACCAGCATCTCCCCAGCCCAGTGGAGAATTTGTCCAGCTTGGAGATCTGCTACGCTTCCATCGATCTTCCTAGGCTGCTGGCCAGCTTCCTGACTGTTGCACCACCTCTGCTCAGGACTGCTATGGCTCAGCTCTATTTCTTTGAATCTCTTGTAGTCTCCAAGTGTTACCTGCTGACCACCATGTCCTACGAACAGTACCTGGCCGTATGTCACCTCATGCTCTATACAAGAATGGTGAACTGGAAGGTGTTTTTCCAGCTGGCAGTTGGCTTGTGGCATGGAGGAACGACTAGTTCCACAATCATCACATACTTCTCAAGCCTATTGAAGTTTTGTGGCCCCAACCCAATTGACAATTGATGTCACAACGTCTGTGATTTGATCTCTTTGCTGGAGCTCTCCTGTAGTGACACCAGGCTGCTATAATGTCCATCCCAGATGCGGTCTTGCTATTTTTATTCCCTCTGGCATCCTATGTCTGCATTACAGATTCCATCCTGAGGATCTCATCAAGTAAGGGGAGGCAGAAGGCCTTTTATACCATGTGTGAGAACTGAAAGCCTTCTCACACATCCCTGTGGTCAACATTTTCTAAGGGACACTTCTTACTGTCTCTTTGCTGCCTGGGACACCTCCACTGAGTAACCTGAACAAAACCTTCTCCTTTTTCTATACCATCTTCCCACCCCTGGTCAATCCACTGTAAGCCTGAGGAATGGAGAGGTCAAGCAATCCTTGAGAAAAGCTGTCAGGAACACGGTGGCCTGCCCTGAGAGTGCACCCTAGCTGTGCATCACTGGCTACAAAACACTCTTTATTTCTCCTCAAAACTGTAGGGATGATGTGGAGGGAATACATTACGTAGCAGGTATATCTCTGGAGGTGTCTGGCTGTCAGAACAATTTTAGAAAGGCAGGCAGGGAGAGAGAAGAATTCCTTTCAGAAATATGAGTCTTCACTAAAAGGTAGTGGAACAAAATGTTTTTGCTTTATTCCTTTGAGGTAAAAAGAACATTCTTGCATGTGGGAACTATATACACAAGAACTATAGTCTTTCTGCATGAGATACCAAGAAAGACCACCTAGAAGGCTACTGGGGGCAATCAGGCATGTGCATCGTGAAAATCAGCAGTTTCAGCTATCTTCTTGTCCCAAGAAGTGCCGTGCAAGACGCCAACGTACACAGAGACCAAAGGTATTTTATTATATTTTATTTGCGCAGAGATGGGCACTAGGTGGTATTCCACAAAGCTAGCGTACCTGTTCACAAAATCTTCAGTACGTTTATATGAATCAAAACACAGAAGTACATGCCTTTAGTTATGATTATTGGTTAGTACCTTATTTTAACAATTTCAATTGGTTAGTATTATTCCTTGCTTTCATTTAAAGTTACAGTGCCCTTTAATTGATATGCACGTGCTCCAGTACAGTGGGGGGTAAGCCTGTTCATCTCCAATTGAGTTGGAGATCTCCCCCTGCCACCTTTCCCTTAGTTAAAGCTGACTTTTGCTGACTTTATGGTTTTTTTGCAATTATTTGGCTTTCAGCACCTCCTGGGCTACGATGTTTTGTTTTTATCAGCCTTTAGTCCTTCTTTATCAGCCTTTCAGATCTTCTTCAAGGATACAGTCATTAGTAAGGCATGCATTAATAAAGTAGCCAAGCTTACTTATTACAAAGTAGAATATCCCTTTTTCTGCTGTACATTAATCCGGCAGGCTCGTACAGACTGCTGCTCCGGGGGTGTGCTCAGAATGGCAGGTTTAGGGATTGTGCTGGCTGTTTGGGGTTAGCCATGAAAAATGAGCTAGACATGAGAACAAGGGGTTAGAAAAGGAAAAAGATACTTGGAGAAGATTTCACCCTCCCCCACGTAGAAGTTCACAGTTCAGGTGCTAAAACTTGTTCATCTCACCTGTTCTTTTTGGTTTGGTTTGGTTTTTTTTTGTTCAGTTGTTTGGTTTGGGTTTGGGTTTTTTTGTTGGTTTTTTTGTGTTGGTTTTTTTTACAGTCATTAACATTTACTGTTCTTGTTTGCTTAGCATTTGCAAAACAACCACATCTGTTTCCAAATTTGTGTCTTCCTTCTGGGTGTTTAACACCTTTCTTTCAAAACCAGCCTATTCAGCTAAGGAAAGAAAAGTTCCTGTGTGACTGCCTAGAGCCAGAACCTGCCAGGAGCTCTGGCTGCAGGGAGATATCTCCAGAGCCCTGGCTATTTAGTGTGAACAAGGGCTGACTCATTGCCAGAAGGCTTATGGACAGTGCTGAACAACATGTTTCTCAGGTGTCTGGTGAGGTAATGCCTGATACTTTCTTCTGGCCTCAGGTTATTCAGTTGCCAACAGGATGTGCTGATATTATCATTCATGCTCGTTGTGGTCTTTTTAAGATTTTCAGGCCAGAACCTTTTTAAATTATCCACCACGATGCACGCAGTCCACTGCAGCAGATTCCCAGGAGGCTGTCAATCCCAGTACCATGGGCTAATTCATGCATGGGACTTCTTGCTTCCACTTCAGATGGGCTAAACCAGATTTCAGATCATAATCCTGTTGAAAAACTGGATGCCTTAAGGGCCCGGAGAGAACAGGGTTGGACTAGATGACCTGTAAAGGTCCCTCCAACCCAACACATTCTATGATTCTATGATTCTAAATGGGACAGGAGTCACCTCCCAGGAGACCAGTATCTTCTGTGATGCACCAAAAAATCCTGATACCCAAGATAACAACAATGTCCCTCTGAGCTGGCTTACAGGAAGAGAAAGCTGGAGACAGAATTGGTGATGGGTCTCATCAAATGCCAACTCCCTGTCTAGCTGTTGTCCCTAAAAACAAGGGTTCTTCACCCAGTGTGTGAGAGCCAATCAACACACTGAGTTAAGATAGTTGTCTTCATTTCAGTTCTGCAGAATAGGGTGGTAGGCATCTCATGCAGCCAGCACACCTGTTAGGTCTTTCATACAAAAAGGTAATGAAGAAAAATCACATCAAAATAGCTGACTGGTCACTTTTAATTACACGACAACACCTCATTTGCACATGTCGGGCTCATTATACTAAGGTGGTCTTACATTTACATATAAAATCTCCTCCTAGAGGTGTGATTTTTAGTATTAAAATAATCTAACTTAACTAGAGGTTATACCTTCATCCTATCAGCTACCACTAGGTTACTGTTTAACTTTCTATTCTGTTGGGGCTCCACTTGGAACAATGTCTGACTTCAAGATTGGACTATTTATGTTTATGGGCCTTTTGGTTTAGGGACTTTCTATTCCTGTTGCTATGGTTTCAGAGTATGCCATCAAGGCCACTCAGTTTTGTGGACTTTTAGCTCTTTTCGACATCATAGCCTGCTGTACTTTTAGGAGTACCAAGTACTGGAAGGGAACATATGTCATTTGTATACAGATAACATAGTGCTGTTAAAGGTCCTTGAGGTGGGAAGGCAATGCTGCATTCTTCCCTGTTCTGCTTTCTCACACACACTTTGTTTTATTGGCACGTTCCTACAGATGGGAAAATTGCTAACAGATCTATTTCAGTTTGAGACCTGACTGAAACCAAACCACTACTGGGAACAACAGGGAGGAACAAAAAGGCTGAGCAGTCCTTCCAGAATGCTTACGAGTTCTGTTGGCAAACCAACTATCAGGGGGTGATTTTCCTGGTACCTATAACAATACTTGTAAAAAATGTCCGTTAGGCTATGGTTGCCTTTATGCATCTTGCATATCTTAAGAAGAGAGAAAAAGCAGCATCCATAACATAAAAGTAACTGGTAGGAGTAGGGGTTCCCCATCCAGCCTTTTGTCTGGGTCTGAGGTAAATGTTGAGTCTTTGTTGGTGTTTTTGAGTCTCTCTGCTGTGGGCTGACGGCGGTCAGAACTGGGGGCTTTCTCCTGTGTAAAGGAGAAAAAGGGGCTGCTTTAAATCCCTGGCTGTTTGAGATAGGAAAAAAGGATTTCAAGCACGTGATCCAAGGGTAGTGAGACAAATCATAGAATCTTCATGGTTGGAAGGGACCTTTGAGATCATCGATTCCAACCATACACACACAAAAAACCCCCCCTACAATCTCTGCCCTAAAGTGCTAATCAAGACGTTTCTTAAATACCTCTAGGGATGGTGACTCAACCACCACCCTGGGCAGGCTGTTCCAGTGCCTGACCACTCTTTCAGTAAAGTAATTCTTCCTGATATCTAACCTAAATGTCCCCTGCCACAACTTCAGACCATTTCCTCTGGTCCTGTCATTATTCATCTGGGACAAGAGGCCAACACCCACCTCTGTACTACCTCCTTTCAGGTATTTGTAGAGGGCAATGAGGTCTCCCCTCAGCCTCCTCTTCCCCAAACTAAACGTGCCCAGTTCCCTCAGCCTCTCCTCATGACAAATACCTGACAAAAGCCTGACTAATGGTTTGTGAAAACCTTTGACAACAAAATTAATGAGAGCAAGGCTAGGGGTGGGAAAGAAAAACTTGCAGGAGCCAAAACTCTTTGGGGTTCTGTTCTTGCAGATGTGAACTGTGGAACTTCAGATGGAAGCTGCTGTAGCTGAGTTAGAGCAAAACCCAAATGAGAAAAACTTCTACATGAAAGCCCTTATTTCAGTTTGAACCGGGATCATTCTGTTGTAACAAAAAGCCCTACTTCTATGCTGAATCAAAACAAGCTGCTGCTTTTTGTTGTGAACATGAGAGGTTTCCTTAATAAGCACTCAAAGGCTAACTCAATCTTTATCAAATCACTAATGCTCCTCTCCATTGCATATGTGTATATGCAGATATATTCCCTTGTTTCTGTATATCTGTGCAGTTACGTACACAAAATACACTCCTGCCCCATCCCGTCTGCTCCTCAGCTGTGTTGTCTGGTCATAATCAGCCATCAGACTCCACTTGTTCCCCAGTGAAAATATCTTCATTATTTTCTTTCTCTTAGCAGTTAAGGAATATATTTTTTTTATCTCACAGTGGAATCTTTCAACTTAGGTGTCCAACAAATTTCAGAACATTAACAGAACCTGTCACCCCTGCCCTCCCATTCAGATCAAGTGGATGTGCTCCTTCCTTTCAAAGGACTTCCTTTGTGGGAGTTAAGGTGAGACAGAGAGGTATGTGGGACAGAGAGCTTCATTTGTGATAATAGCAGCCTGAAGTTTGCTAATTCAGAAATGAAGCTGCCACTACAGTAGGGCAGAAAGAGTTCTCAGAAGAGACAGGTTTGGGTATTCTGTTCCCACAGGTCTTTTGCACTCACTCTACTATCAGCAGTCATTACCAAAGGCATCTTACCCAGATGAAGCTGTGCAGACTTGCTCACAAATTTTAAGCATCATTACCACCCAAAATGAAAAGAAACACAGGGAAATGAAATATAGATCCTTATGTTCACTGACTCCATAGAGCTGAGATACTCTGCAATAGCTGATTCATCACGTCTGTCTGAGAATCTGGGGCTCTTTACAAGATTTTAATTTTTGTTACTAGCTAAGATACTCTGGTTTTCCATGCTGATTTATCAACTCGGCTTCTTCTTTAAAGTTCTGCAGACCCTTTATGCCTTAAGCGATCCATTTTCTCCCTAAGGATTTCACGTTGGATGAGCTGAGTTAATTGCCCATTCCCAGCTAATAGTCTTTGCACAGTAGTGGGACATTTAAATGCCTGTGAATGTGCAATGGAGCTACCTGAATATCTTCCCTCAGTCCAGAGCCACCCAGTTTGCTTCACAATACCACATAGAGAGGTTTAATGATATGCTGAGTACAGACATTGCTGACAGATATTTATTTTCCTTCCCGCCTCAGAATGTATTTGTTATTTGGCGGGGGGTGACTTCAACATTGATGGCTTGTTCATAAAAGTGTTCCCATTTTTGACTTTTCATTATTCCGAGAACCATTGGTGGCTACTGAAGGTAGTCCAGGCCCTAAGAGACCGAGACATGTTAGTATTATACTCTGGTTTAGGACGAGAAAAAGAAAATACTTCAGAATAACCTGTTGTCCAAGAAATTTAGACTGTTTGCATGTATGTGTAATTGGATTGTATGATATAAATAAGGGTGAATAGACACAGAATGTGCTGACAATAATGTATTAGTAAGGTGTTTATATCCTAAAGCAGGGACGGCCAGAAACTTGGATAATTTTTAAAATGTACTTAGCACGGGAAGAACATGATTTCTACTCCCAAGTAAACTTCATGCTTATTTTGATAAGTATGAATGTAAGGACAGCCCCAACTTTTGTACTTTTTTATTGTTAGTAAAACTAAATATATGAGCAATTAATAGATGTGACTCATATGCCCTTTCTTTCATTTAGAACCACTTCACAACAACCTGTGAGGATGAAAAAGAGCAAGGTAACAAAAAACAGGTGATATAAAGTTTAATAAAGCAGAGATTTAAAGTATTGTCTGTATAGTCTATATTTTAGCATGAAATAATTCCCTGGAGAGCAAATTCTTACAAAAAGCTACATCCAGGACAGACTTATGAAGGTTTTTGCATATACAACAGGTGCAATACGTTTCATCTCTATTTAAACAATAGCATTGTCGGGTAACTATTCCCATCTAGCTATCCTGTGTTCTGCTATGGAGAAAAACCTATGGTAAGGGGTAGTTCATGCTGCCTATGTCCAGATGGGGTTAATCACTTTTTAATGGTACTCTGGGCTTCAAAGTAGGAGCCCAGATTAATTTTGGCTAGACATCCATCTTTTCGAGGACATAAATTAGGCTAATGTCTCCTGTAGAAGTGTAACTGGTAGAGGGAACATTACCAGTATATATCACTATAAATTCTTTAATCTTCCCTACAGTCTTCTAGTATAAAAGACATCACTTGCTCAACTGAAAAAGTAACTGAGAAATGAAACAGTAAAACTTTTATAACGATCTCAAATCTCCTGGTTCATTTAAAATAAACATTTAAATCAATCATCACAATGCCTCCTATATTACATATATATGTGTATATGCAGGTGTGTACAAATATATGCACATACACATGTATATCTCTATATTTCCTCTTTCCTATTTGGTAGCTGGCACCAAATCCACTCATGACAGTCCCCCCATTAGCTGGCACTTAGTCCATGCACATGTACACATGGATAGAGTGACACTACACAGAAAGAGTTAAGAAAGGATTTAATAAGAAGACAGGACAGACTGCGGTGATCAGGTGTAGGGCTCAGAGCACTGACCCACCCCATCTACACACCTAACTGTCCACCCCAGTTTATTCTTCCCCAGTCCTCTTTCCACAAACATTCCTTTGTAATTTCACCCGTTGAATATCCCAAATCCTCAGTTCCTCTTGCCCCCTTTCTTATCAGTTACAAATTTTCAGGGAGGCCTCTCCAAAGCTGTGTCTGGAGTTTCTTAATGGCCTGTCAGTTGGTGACTGAAGACTTTTGGTCTTTGCCATTGTCTCCATTATCCCTTGTTAACCAGGTTTTGTGCCCCTCTGTGCTTTTGTTTATCGCTTCCCTCTTTCCCTATTAACATATTTGCACTGAAAAGGTCCTTGATCAGATAACCATAGGAAGCAGACCCTCTCATCTTCCACATATCTTTACAGTTAGCACCCCCAGACACCCACATACTTCTTCCATACTAGCTGCCATCTTTCAGCAACACCTTCACATCTGTCGTCTCCCCAGAGATGCTGTGCAATTTTAGATTCAACTGACTCTTTATCCCACCTTTCAGGTGGTCCTCTCAACAGGCCGGGCACTCAGATGGATCCTCTCAATCAGACCTGGGATAGGGAATTCTTTCTGGTGACCTTTGCACCTGAAAGATGCAAATTTTCACTCTGCTGCTGATTTATCTGCTCACTCTCCTGGGGAACATGGTCATACTTTCCACCGTTGTGTTTCACCACAGTTCCACACTTTAAAGTACTTCTTCCTCAGCCACTTCTAAGATATTCTGTTCACCTTAGTGATTTCCCCCAAAATCTTTGTCAGCCTTATCTTGGAAATAAAGGCTTTTTTAGTGGCTACTTGTGAATCCCAACCTCCTCCTCCATCTTCCTGGTGTCCTGCTTTGAGCAACACAGGACAAATTTCTGTTCTAATGCTAAGGAAAACTCTGCCTTTGGAAGACTCTAGTGTCTGAATTTGGGAAAATATTTACCTCATAGCCAGCTAGGCTATGTGGGATTCAAGCTCTCAGTGTTTTCAAGCCTTACCAGGTGCAGGGATGAGGAGGAGCAAGGCCTGGGCATCTGACCCAGGCTGGCCAACAGGATTATTTCATACCATGAACGTCACATTCTATGTAAATTAGAAAGTTTGCTGTGTAGTTTCTCTCTCCTTTGATGGTGGCAGTCCAGAGAAACTCCTTGCCCCAGTGCCGGATCCCTGAGGCCTTCCCTTCCTCCTGAAGCTGTTGTGCTCACAGTGTCTGACATTTACTGTCCACTGCTGGGAGTGCATGGCTTCCTACTGATATAATTGGCTGAGTATAATTCTTGTATATCTTATATTAGTATCAGGATTAATACTGGTTCTTTAGTATTATTGTTAATTATTTAGTCTTATCGTATTAAATCTACTTATATTTCAACCCTTGTGTTTCCTTGCTTTCCCTGATTCCCCTTTCCAGGTGTGGAGGGATCATCAGGTGATAGAATAATTGTCTAAATGACAATAAATTGTTATGGGTTTTCCAAAATCATAACACCTGGATATCCTTAAGTTGGTTCATCCAACCTGAATTGATGCTAGTGGTCACTTGCAACCTGTTGCACTATATTGTAACTTTGGATGGTTGATCATGCTCTATGTTCATCCTTAGCAGCTGAATGATGGCATCTCTACCAGCAATCAGCCCCACCATCATATAAACCAGGCTACCTTTCTGGGCCCAAGAAACTGGACATTTCTTTTGCAAAATTACAGGGTCCTGGACAGGCTTGAGATGTGGGCCCATATGAACCTCATGAAGTTCAACCAGGCCAAGAGCAAGATCTTGCACCTGCGTCGGGGCAATCCCAAGCCAAATACAGGCTGGGTGGAGAATTGATTGAGAGTGTGTGAAACGCTCCTTATCCACTAACAATGGCTCAGGCAGTGATCAATACGAAGCACATTTTATTTAGACATTCTTGCAAGAACAGGTGACCTAGCAGGTAGGCACACCTGAGGTCCCGAAGTAACTTCTTTTTATTTCCTATCCCCAGCCGAAATTTCCCTCCCCTGTTTCACCACTGGCTAGGTATTCCGGAGTTTACAGCCTGTCCGATTTGCCTAAAACTAATTCCATTCGCTCTGCCTCTGTTTACTTCTCCCCATCACCCCTCCTAAACCCCTCACTCCACCTGTTTGTTTCTTCCTTTTTTTGGTATTATTGCCCACAGTAGCTGGTCTCAGTTAAACATTCATCCTCCCGTTAAACCACCGGTCCGGCATAGGCTGGTTTCTCCTTTGTCTAAGGGATGAGCATTCTTGCCTGTCTCTTGATCAGCCTATGTGTTGTTAATCATTCTCTAGCTACATCATTGCAGACTGCCAAGTTGTTCCTTTGCAAAAACAATACTTAGATTTTTCTTACAAGAGCAGCCCTGAGGAGAAGGACTTGGGGGTGTTGGTGGATGAGAAGATCAACATGAGCCAGCAATGTGCGCTTGCAGCCCAGAAAGCCAACTGCATCCTGGCCTGCATCAAAAAGAAGCGTGGCCACCAGGTCAAAGGAGGGGCTCCTACCCCTCTACTCCGTTCTTGTGAGATCCCACCTGGAGTACTGCATCCCGCTTTGCGGCCCCCAGCATAAGAAGGACATGGATCTGTTGGAGCGAGTCCAGAGGAGGGCCACAAAGATAATCAGACAGCTGGAGCACCTCTCCTGTGAAGACAGGCTGAGGGTTGAGAGACTTCGGGTTGTTCAGCCTGGAGAAGAGAAGGGTCCAGGGAGACCTTATAGTGACCTTCCAGTACCTGAAGGGGGCCTACAGGAAAGGTGGTGAGGGACTCTTTATAAGGGAGTGCAGCAATAGGACGAGGGGTGACAGTTTTAAACAAAAAGGTTAGATAATAAGAAGAAATTCTTGACTGTGAGAGTGATGAGGCGCTGGCCCAGGTTGCCCAGAGAAGCTGTGGCTGCCCCATCCCTAGAGGTGTTTGAGGCCAGGTTGGACAGTGGGAGGTGTCCCTGCCCAGGGCAGGGGGGTTGGAACCAGATGATCTTTAAGGTGCCTTCCAACTCTAACCTTTCCATGATTACTTTTTGGTTTGTTTTTTTTTTGCAGAGATCAGCCTGTATATTCATTGATTGCCTTGTGTTGCAACTGTGATGTATGTGTATGAACATCAAAGAATTACATGTCATGTATATGAAGGCACTAGTCAGCACTGTCATGGGAATGTTCAGATTACTAATAAATTAGTCTAGTTTCAAACTTTAAAACAGAACTTCACTAGGTTGACATTCATTAATATTATACATCATCAGTGGTTAGTTTTTAATCATCGTCATTCATTATCACCATCTATTCAATTCTTAACAATGTTATTCTGTGCTTGTTGGTGTCTGACACAATGAAAGCTGCTCCCTGGAATTCAGCAAAGTTGCTGCTGCTTTTATGACGCTGCTAATAACCCTTCCTTGGCATCCACATCTGAGGAGAAAGTCCCGGAAGAAGGAGGACATTTTTTTACCCAAAAGATGGACTCTTGATACAATCTATGTATTTTTTAAAAAGGAAGGTAGAAAGAAGACCATGAATTATATATTTTCTTTTTCCAAGGACATTTGGTTAATTTTTTCCTGTAGATAATTCCTGCTCCTTTTCAACCATTCCCAAAGATATTTCTGGTCTTGATATTTTTCTGTGTATATCTATTTTTAAATAAAAAGGGAAGACATTTCTTCTAATCGTCATGTTATTTTTTATTTATTTTTTTCCTTTCAGGGTTAATTTTCCTCAGGAGAAAACTAGACACAGTTATTACCTCTCCTCCTACCTCAGTATGTTTGTCAAGCTAATGAAGAACTGGTACAGAACTGAAACTCTGTTGTGTTTCAGACAGACATACCTGAATTACTCATTATGACTTCTGCAAAATCAATATTCAGAAATCCTTAAAATGATCCCAGCAATTTGTATATGTACTTTACTCCTGCAAAATAGGACTCCAGTTCCGATGGCTAGACTCAGAGTATACCAACATGACAGACTATTACTAGTTATGAATAATAACTATTATTAGTTATGAATTAATGAATATTATTAGTTCAATACTCAATAATGAATATTATTAGTTATGAATCTTCTCCCACTTCTGCGGAGGAATGTGTTCAGACAAACAATTAACAATATATTTCTAGCCTTTCTGTGATCAGGGAAACACCTGTAATGGGAAAAGCTGTGCCCACTCACACTTCTTCAGAGGCATTGCCAATGTGTGATATCCACCAAGATGCAATGAGGAGAAATAACTGGACTCCAGACGATCCAATGTGAATCAACAGAAGCCCTTTATTAAGCACAGATCATCATCTTTTATACCCTGTGTTGTAGCCGTACGTGCCACTTGCTTATTTCTGATTAGCTAGTTACACTGTCCACGCGCTGTCCATGCAGTTCATTCACACATCAGATTGGTTACAAGAATTTGCATAGTAACTTTCTTAGTCATTAGCACAACATGTTTTCTACCTTCTCAGTTCCCATTTTTCCCATGTACTAATTCCATCTTCTACCACCTGTTTTGCTCTTAATCCAATCTCTCATAGTAGGGAGGCTGGCTCACGTGACCATTTTCTCTCAGACACATTCCTACAATCCCCCCTTTTTCTTCTTGAGCCAGCCAGACCTTATGCATGGCATTTTTTATAATGTCAGTCACTTTGCAGAGAACACACAAGGCTACCATAATCAATAATAATATAACCAACAATAGCATGAACCCTTGCTTTAGTAAATCTGATAACCATCCCGTTATACCCCATGAGCTTAACCAATCATCGAAACCGTTTTTGACCGCTTTTAATTTGGACGTGTTATCCTTCAGCTCCCGTAACTGCTTATGAATGGATGATGAGTGGTCAGAAAGGTTCATACAACACATACCTTCAAAATCTTCACATCCATGATCCTGAGCCAACAGCAAAAATCAATCATCACCCCTATGGTGTCTCCACAAAAGTTCACGAGGGACGTGTTAAATGTTGGGTAAACTGAATTGAATCCTGCTGTATTAAAAGAAGCCGAAATACCAAGGGTTCTCAATTTTGTGCTCAGCTACAACTTCCAATCACAAGGATAAGCCCGACACTAATTCTCAGTGGCATCTTCAAATATCAGTACCCTTGCCCTTCTTTCTGCGCTGTAGATGACCGAACCTGTTGCTACAGTGACATACTACCTGTCCCCGCTAGTCCTCTGGAACCGACCAAACCTCTGGCAGTAGCACTGTGTAACAGCACTGTATGCCACACCTTGACCAATCCTTGTGAATGGTAGACTTCCCTAATCTCCTGTCGCTCAGCCAGCTCGTGTTGAGATGAACCTGACTCTGTACTCTATTGCAATAGCTAAACGAATTAAACCCGTCACCTTACTTAGTTCTTTATTAAAACACACAGCACACCGGATTTAAAAACACACAGCATACCCTATCACTTTACCTAATTCCTTATAAAAAACACACAGCACACTAAAATTAAAATACACAGCACACCGGATTAAAAACACACAGCACACCGGGCCGCAGCACGTGGTCTTTCAAACCACCACCGGCCTCAACAATCCTCACAAGGCACAATGATCCATGGGTCACAGTTCCACACCTAGGGCACTGCACTTCTTCAGCCCTCACCGTCGTCGTTGGTATTGTGGGGTAACTCATTCGAATCCGTCTGCTCAAACCAGGGCTTTATCCGCTTGGCTGGTACCCATCTGGTTCCAGCATCTGTAACGATACAGGCATATCCTCGACCCCAGGTTAATAGTCTACACGGTCCTTCCCACTTCCCCGTCACACTGTTTTTAACTGCTACCATGCCATTTGCCTGCCTAAAATCTCCCAGGTCTCTCTGCAGGCCTGCGCCGTGCCGCACGATTGGAGGTACAAGGCAGTGTTGAGGAAGGTGTAGGAAGTTCAGGACGTAAACGTCCTTGTTCAGTCAATCTACAGGACTCAGCCCTTGCTCTCCCCCTTTTTGTTTTTGAAGCAAATTTTTTAAAGACTGGTTCATGCGTTCCACTATGGCTTGACCCGTCGGAGAATGTGGTGTGCCAGTCACATGTGTAATGCCTCACAGCTGTAGAAATACCTGTGTTGAACGGGCTACATACCCTGGGCCATTATCAGTCTTTATCACACGCGGTACGCCTAAGGCCGCGAACGCGGATCGCAAATGCTTTTGTACATGTTTACTAGATTCACCAGTCTGCGCAGTTGCCCAAATTGCAGTTGAATAACAGTCTACACTCAGGTGTATAAATTTCAGTTTTCCAAATTCTGACACATGGGTTACATCAGTCTGCCGGAACTCCAAAGGTCCATGCCCTCGGGGACTGACGCCTGGGTTGAAGTTAGGTATAAATGGTTGATAATCAGCACACGTTTGCACTATACCTCGGGCATCAGATCCGAGATCCCGAATTGTCTGTGCAGCATTCGTGCAGATTGATGGAAGAATGTATGAGATGCCCGTGCAAACTTATCTGGAGGTGGTGCGGCCCATGCAGGAGCCACAAGTTTATCAGGTCGTCTATTGCCCTCAGCTAAACCTTCTGGGAGCCCCAAATGGCTGCGAATATGGGTGATGAAATAAGGATCGTGCCGTTCATTGGGTAGTAGCAACAATTCATGGAGCAGGGTGAACAGCTGCTCATCTCTGACCTCCTTCAGCAAAGCACGCTCCATTTGTTGAACGATTCCAACCACATATAAGGAGTCACATATGATATTAATACCTCCTTTTGTCCACCTACAAACACTTCTAGTACAGCACGTAATTCTAGCTTTCGTGTGGACCCTTTACAGTCTGTGATCACAATATCATGCCATTTATTGTCCATGTACCATGTTATTGCTGCTTTCTGTGTCTTTGGCCGTACGCAGGCCTCTGCTTGTAGATCTGCCACATCTTCCCCTTTTTTGTTTAACATCAGACCATTTATTAACAAGGTCGCCATGACTTGTGCTTCTGCTCGTTGTGACGCTCTTAGCAGGTTATATACTAAACACAATTAAAAACAGAATCAAAAGGAACCCTGCTAAGGCAATAAATACCCAGATTCCTAAATTTAGCCCAGAAAGCCAATTTCTTTGGATTTACCCACGAGAAATCCTTTTGTAATATTTCAAATACATTGCGGTTCATTAAGTCTTGAATCTTTAGTATTTGAGCTTTTAGCTGATCATGTAAAGGGCGAATATTTTGTTGCAATGACATGTCAAAAGCACCTTGGAGATGGTGTTTAACCATTTCTCAGCCATGTAGCAACGTATTCCAGGGGAGAGATGTAACACAAAGTCTTCGAGAGTTGTACTCCCAATCCCAATACAGAGAAAGACGTGTTTTTCATGCATTTTGACGATTCCCTATCCATATTACTGCTGTTTTATACCTTACTCGTGTTAAATTTACACAATAAGATTGATTACATTCTTGTATACTTGCATTTTGAGCCGAAGCAAACATACGGATGAGAAGTACAAATCATTACAGAATTGTCTTGCTCACAACTTCTATTTGTTGCAGTATTATCTGTGGTTAGCATGCACCCCGATTTAAGGTGCTTATAATACACCTTCGGTTGTTCAGGCCATTCAACAGTTCTTACAAAATGTCGATCTACTGCTGTGGATGACAAAGAAGACATGTTTAGAAAATTTAAAACATGAGTTGCTTTATACACTCACTCTTGAGGTATCATACCTACAGGATTCCCCCTTTTTTGTTTAGCAAGCATGGTTTTTAAAGTATGATGCATACGCTCCACAATTGCTTGCCCAATCGGGGAATGAGGAATACTGGTGACATGTTTAATACCCCATATCTGTAAAAAAAAAGACCTGTATTTTAGCAGACACATAAGCTGGTTCATTATCAGTTTTTGTAGTTTTCGGTACTCCCATGACTGCAATGCATTGCAACCAATGTTGAATAACATCACAAGCCTTCTCTCCTGTATGAGCAGTAGCCACAACAAAGTGAGAAAACAAATCGACTGAAACATGTCCAAATTCCATAATGCACGTAACATCGGATTGCCAAAGTTCATCAGGTGTAAGCCCTCTCAGGTTAACCCTCGCAAATGATGGCAGAGGAGCCAGCTGCTGACAATCGGCAAAAAATACCCACTCTAATGCAGTCAGGCTCTTTGCGAGTGCATCATCCCATTGTCCTGTCAGGGCATAAAGTTGAAATTCTTGTAGGAAGGTGTTCAATGCGTCTTGCAGCAGTAGTAGACTATATCTTATCTGCAACATGCTGTAATGCCTTCGGAGCTGTTGGGGTTAATGAACATAGAACTTATGGGGGGGGGGACGGAGGCAGACACAGTGCTTCAGGGCATACCCTGTATCTTCAAAGTGCGCTCATGTCTCTCTCCCCCTCTCTGACCCGAGACAGCCCCCTTATATCCTGCACTGCATTGACTGGAGAAGTACAGGCTAGAGTCACTGCATGCATGGCCAGTGCACGCAGCGAGTCCCACCAGACTCTCCTGCACTGGATTAAGTAGAAAAGTACAGGCTAGAGTCGCTGCACGCGTGGCCAGCGTATGCAGCAAGTCTCACCAAACTCATGATCCAGCTCTGCTGACAGCGGCTGTCTGATACGTGACTACATTGTTGTAATCCTTCTTGTTATCTTCTTCTGTGAAGGTCAGGTTCTCATGGATACACACGTAGTTTTTAGAGCAACATATTCTACAACTCGTATGAGGGTATGATGCAAAGCGGCATTTACAGCTGATCGTATAATGCTTATTAAACATGGCAAACAGCATACTAAACATAACAGACAAATTCCTTCCACACAGGCAATGAGTATAACTTGCTTCAACCAACCCCACCCCCGAGTCCATCCAGCAAAGAGATTTCACCCAGTGGTCTCCACAAGTTGCTGGTTCAGTCGGTGCAGTTCCTGCAACTGGGCACGGATGGATTTGGAGTGGTCACTTAGATTCATACAATACAGTCCTTCAAAATCTTGACAACCATGTCTGTGAGCTGAAAGCAAAAAATCAGTAGCTGTTCTGTTTTGCAACATCGCATATCGAATACTATCTACATCTAGCAATAACTCAGAAATAGCTGTACTAGTAGCATTGTTAAACTTATCCTTGGCAGCAAGAGAGTCCTTGTTATCACGAATCCTTGGCAGCAAAAGAGTCCTTGTTAGCAAGAGCGCATGCGGACTCCCTGTTCTTGCCGGTACTGTGCTTTGATCTTCTTCCACAACAGGCCAAGATTCTCAAGCAGCTAGATAAGGTGTCTGTGAGTCCATTACCGGCTTATGTCATCCAAATGTTTTTCTTGCCAGCACCCGAGACTGAATAACGATTGGTGTGATATCTGTGTTTTCCAGCACCCAGGTGCGAGTCCCTTGAGTGTATTTACAATCCTCCTCGCCGATCTTCCGTTGCTTTCCCATACTCCACCCCCTTGCTCAAGAGACTGCTTCTGCTGGGGTTCATTTTAGTCTCGCAGGGTATAACACAGAGCAATCTACTAAGGCATGCAATAACATATACACATATAGGAAAAAAACAAAAACATATCTCTATGGTACTGCTTTGAATCAGGTGTCCTATTTCTCTTTTTCTGATGCTTTCTCGTAATGCGTATGGCATACTTTTGTGCTAACGTGGCACATTTCCCATCTAATTGTTCCTGTTTGGTTTCTTTTTTTTTTTCCTTTTTTTTCTCTTTTTTTTCTCTTTTTTTCTCTTTTTCATTTCTCTTTTTTTTTCTTTTCTCTTTTTCTTTTTTTTTTTTTCCATCACTTACGACTGACATAAAAGTCTGCCTTTGCAACAAGAGCTCAGTTTCTCATTTTTCCTTAAGTTTCTCATTTTCATACAGAGCATCCTATAGATTTTGGCTCAACTCCTTTTCCCAATCAACCATGATCTTATAGACAAACAACAAACAACCAGCGATACGCCCCGCACGGGCGAGCCGTTTCTGAGAGTGTAAATGTGTCGGCTCGTGAAAACTCCCCCAGTATTTCAGGACTTCCATCGGTTCTACAGCCCATCCTGGTGTATCTGCCTGGGGCGTGCTCGCCTTATGTCTAAACACTGTGTATATACAAACTTCTTCACTTGACGGAGTGTCAGCCCTAGATGCATACGAGAACAGTACCACACCGGGCAGAATACCTGCTCAAGTGTAGTCACCTAACGACACTGCACACAACAAAAAGCAAACAGTAGTACACATGCTAATCAGCAGGTATAAGCTGGCGCCCACACACACTTACACAGCAGACATACAAAAACAGCACTTCCATCTCAGGGAGACGACTGGGGAGGGGAGGGGGCGAGGCGGGCCATGGCAGGAGCAAACAGCTCCGGCTCTGTCCTTCTCTGCTGACATTCTGCCTCCTCCCTCGGCCTCAGGTGGAGCAGAGGGGATCAGCAGGGGATCGTCCCAGACCTTCAGACCTGGCCTGTTCGATCCCCCTCCCATGGGTTGTAATGCTGCAAAAGCCCCGGCTGCCATGGCTCGCTCTGCATTCATATCTTGTAAGGTCGATAACACCAACCACCATGTCATCGCTAACAGTGATGCCTCTTTGTCTCCTTTACTTATCACTTCCCACAGTTTTTTCCCAACAGCCTCCTGTATTTCTGGTTTAAAAGCTGTCTGGGGCTCTGGTGCAAATCCATTCTCTCTGCACCAGGTTAACAACCTTCGGAGCATACGCTCGTCGTATTTCACCCCTCTCTTAGAGGGGATATGCAGGAGAAGTCTTAATATAGCCCCTTCTTCTTTTGTTACTTGTTGCCCCATCTCCTGCCCCGGCTGCTCACCTCTCTCTGGGTGTCCGTGGCCACGTCGTCTGTTTCCTCTATTCCGGATTGCCGCCCAATCCGCCCGGTCTCAGTCCAGCTGAGCCGTCCTCCAGCCGGTGGATCTCCTTCTGGGTATTCCGCCCCTCGCATTCCGTTGCTCAAGCCAAGTGCCGATCGGTATCACGTCGGGGTCACCATCTGAGGAGAAATAACTGGACTCCAGACGATCCAATGTGAATCAACAGAAGCCCTTTATTAAGCACAGATCATCATCTTTTATACCCTGCGTTGTAGCCGTACATGCCACTTGCTTATTTCTGATTAGCTAGTTACACTGTCCACGCGCCGTGCATGCAGTTCATTCACACATCAGATTGGTTACAAGAATTCGCATAGTAAATTGCTTAGTCATTAGCACAACATGTTTTCTACCTTCTCAGTTCCCATTTTTCCCATGTACTAATTCCATCTTCTACCACCTGTTTTGCCCTTAATCTAATCTCTCATAGTAGGGAGGCTGGCTCACATGACCATTTTCTCTCAGACACATTCCTACAATGCAACAGCCTGATTTACCTCCTCCTCTATCTACTATTGTAACACCACCCTGCCTGGCCACCCTACTTGCACATTCTGCAACAACCATGAAACTTGTGTGCCTCCTTCAGTAAGACTGGGTCCCTGCCAGAGCAGTAACAACGGGAAGACTGGCAAACTTTTAAAACTACACTATAATGTCTACTTTAACCAAGTTCACTTCACTAATACTGTCAGATAAGATCCCCCAAAGATCATCATTGATTTCACCTGGTCCTGCAGGTTCAGGAGTACACACCCTGCTGTGTTTTACAAAGCTCTGAAAATGCTCTATTCAGAGTAGGATCATTTAAATGAAGCCCCATTGCAGGTATTATGTGAACTCTAGAACAGAAACACGCTTCGTAAATCTCCTAATATTTCCAGTTTCTCTCTAGGAAAAATAAACAAATAAATATTTCTGACCACATCCAAGCTTTAATGAGAAAGAGTTAAAAAGAAAAAGGAAACGTTTGGTTTTGTGGTTTTCTTAACTGTACTGATGTGGAGATGTGAACTGCTCGCTATAGAGTAACATGCTCTTCAACTGATCTTCAGTTTATGACCTAAATGTGTGTTCATGGAGACACTAGCTGATCACTGAGCTCGTGTTTTCAAGTGTTTGCTAAATCGTGGCCTGCATCTGTCGCCAAAACAGCTTCAAGTGAGTTTTTGGGCCTTTTGGTTTTCTTTTGTTCTGTCACTAGACACACTAAATGCTTCTCTTCCATGCAAGAAAAACAGTTTTGAAGAATAACTGGAGAAACTTCTCAGGCTTTACTAGTTCTAGACCATTCAATTAACAGAGTTTCCTAACTCTTCCTAAGCCTCATAGCTCTAATGGTGATGATCCCACAGTAATTAAAACTTTTGTAGTTTTCATAATTAGCATCAGGGAAGGAACAGATGATATGTTGAAATGATCCACTTTTATTTTGCTTTTGGACTTACATGATTATGACAGGCCTAAAATAACAACTGTATTTTTACACAGCCATTTTGAAAAACAGAAAAGGGAGCTGTCTTTTGGGCAAAGGCCAAAGGATTATTTTCCTGAGTAAAAATAAATAAATAAATAAAACCATTTTTGCTATAAAATAAAATTTTATCCTTAAATAAAAGTCTTTTCAATTCAGACTCAGAAAAGAAGGTGCTATAAACAATATTGGCAATTAACAGGTCCACCACAGAGGTCAAGCGGAACAGGAAAGAAAATTCATCTGGAAAGAGCTGGTAAAGTCAACATGACCTTCATGCCCAGAGTCTTCTTAGACAAGTCCAAATTGGTTCGCCTCAGATGCAGGTGACAACAGTAAAGAACAACCAGGAACTTGAAAAGTATGAGGTTTTCGTCTTCTGAACTCTGGCTTCGGATTTTAAAAGTGGCCACCCTGAAAATCTTCCTAACAGCTTTGGAATTGCGAGGCGTTCAAAAACAAGCCTGGAGTTTTTAATTTTCTTGTAGGTTTAAAGTTCAAGGGTATTCCCACTAGATTGAGTAGAACACATCTCCACCCAAGGCTCCCAAAAGTACAAATACCATCGCAACCCCCAGACTCTCAGTACTCTTCCAAAAGATGGATCTTAAAATGCACTGACAGATTTCTAGAAGCTCTTCATTAATTAGTATTCAAAGTCCATACTTCCCACAGAAGGCAAAACTATAACACAACACAACCACTACAAGGCAAGGATTCAGGTAGTAAGCAAATATATATGCCTTAAAGTATCCCACCACCCATCAAGGTCCCTGACAGAGTAATATTAGTTCTGTTTCTTTAAAACTGAAAGAAAAATTCCATTAGCACAGAAACAGAACAATCAGGGCTTGTAAAATAAAGTTTGCAAATCTACAGCATTGACCACTTTCTAGATCAAAGAAAAACTTCTTTCTTCTGTAACCTCATTAAGTGTACCTTCCTGTGGCCAAGTTCAGTTTGTTGCAGTCCATGTTCATACACCAATATGGTCTTTCTCCTCTTATTATTGCCCTCCTAAATCGCTCCTGTATTTCCAGTATGGTGTATATCAAATGCCTGGTTTTCTTTTCAGAACCAGCTGCTATATTGCTAAAATGTATTGGAGACTCATCTTCCACCATATTGAAGTTTTTGTCATGTAGGCAAAAAAGTGAGTGATGGACAAGAGATCAGAGACAGTAACAAAGTTTCTGACATTCACTGCACAAATGCATACTAGGAATATTTATATGTCTTCAGCCTTTAAGGTGCTTCACCATAAAGTTTCTCTACTTGTCACTTGCCATCAGACTCAGAATTGTTCTGTAAGAACTGCACAAATATTTTTGCAAGGCTTCTTGAACCTGCCTGTTCCTCAGACTGAAGATGAATGGGTTGAGCAGAGGAGATACCACTGTGTTGAGAATAGCTACCCCTTTGCTGATGTCAAGCCCACCCATGTGTATAGGTTTAACATATATGAAAATGCAACTCCCATAAGACATGAAGACAACAATAAGGTGAGATGCACAAGTGGAAAAGGCTTTCTGCCTCCCTGAAGCAGATGAAATGTGCAATATAGTGGAAATTATATTGGCATAAGACAGGACTGTGATAATGAGAGTGCCCAGGAGAGAAAAAACAGCTATTGAGAAGTTAACAAGATCTAGAACAGGTGTTTCTATGCAGGAAAGTTTTACCAAAGGTGCACTGTCACAGAAGAAATGGTTAATGTTTTGGTTACAAAAGGGTAACTGGAAGACAACAACTGATGGGCCAATAAGAAGTACAAAGCTCATCCCCCATGAACCAAGTACTAATAAGCTACAAAGCCCATTGCTCATTATGGTGGAGTATGTCAAGGGATAGCAGATGGCTACATACCTGTCAATTGACATTGCTGTCAAGAGAAGAAACTCTGTCATGCCAAAGATGAAATATAAAGAAAATTGAACAAAGCAACCAGTCACAGAAATTGTCCTTTCTCCTGATGCTAGGTTAAACAAGACCTTAGGAATGATAGAGGAAGTGAAACCGATTTCCAAGAGTGAGAAGTTCTAAATAAAGTAATACATGGGCACATGGAGCCCACAGTCCACTATGCTGATGGTGACAATCACTAAGTTTCCAATTATAATTTATATGTAGATGATGAGGAGAAGCACAAAGATAAAGATCTGCAACTTCCTGCCAGCTGTGAAACCCACAAGGATGAAATTCTTGACCACCATTTGGTTTTCCATTGCAATATTTACTTATGTGTCTTGTGCTGTGAATAACTGTGGGGGAGAGGAAAGGGAAGATTCAATGCTATATTTTAAATTTAAATGTATATGAAACATGAATCAGCAGTGAACTGAAAGTGAAATGACTCTCTAACATAAAGGCACGTTATTAATAAACTACTCAATACTTTTGTTTTCTTTTCCATCAATACTAGCTTTTTGTTTATTCCTGATTTCAAAATATGGAAAATTATACAGCTGCTGTAGTTCATAATACCACTGCACAGTCAAATCCTATCTTCAAAAAGAAAGCTGAGACGACTAAAATAAGATTTCAAAAGAAAAACATGTCACTGAAGTCAGTTTCTACTAACCTGTTCCAATTTCTTTCCAATCTAAGAAAACCATTACAAAGTTTAAGGGAGAAGAAGATATCCTATTGTTGAGTTTTCTAAACTCTGTGATGTATTTGAAACTACATGTGTTGCAAGAAAATAAATCTACTTTCCTAGGAGTCTGTTTTCAAAAAATTTCACATGAATAGTAAGTTAGTTACCTTTGTAACAAGATGAAAGTCAGGGTTTAAGTCTAAGATGCTTCATACTCCCACTGTTCTAATGCACTATCTAAGGCTGAGCTCGGTCTCTCTTCTCCAGGCATATTCTCCAGCACCAAATGATGAAGGCTTTTATGTAACTGACCAAGAATAAGGAGGAGGGAAGATGTCTACCCTGGGACAGCATGGCATCTTGTAAATGTAAACACCACCCTGGATTAGCACGTTAAATTCTCTAATTACGTTTCTTTCTAGACTGTGATCACTGTCAATGTATTCATGCATGATGATGAACATTAAGTCTCTCTAAAAGCATGGTTTAATTCTTTGCTGTATGGGAACCTATAAAAATTTGAATTATCAGACTGCTTCCCATTCTTCAGAACTCAATACATGTGGGACTTTGGTACTCAGTACTAGTTCACAGGCATTAGCTAGCTAAATTCTGACTAGTTTTACTAACACCAACCTGAACCTCTTGATATCAGCTAAATAAATATATGTAATGTTTTATTGTCATCATTGTTGCAATATAGCTCCTCATTAATTATTCAAAAGATAGAAAAATATGTGGGTTTGAGTGAAAGACGATAAAGAATAAAAGTGCAAAAAAAATGTATTATCGGAAAAGAAGAGAGGAGAAGCCTTCTTGCAACAAACTTTACTCATAATGATGACTCACTTTATTACCTTGACTGAGTGAAAAATAAGGTGGAACTTGCTTCCCAGATTGATCTTTTGTCAATGTCAATCACTCTGTAAAACTGTTACTTTTCAGGTAACCATAGCTCTTTCAAATATCCAAGAACTATTTACTCCTCCATCCGGTCCTTTGTAAAATGTCTTTACAATCTTCACCATCTGTATTTTCATTGTTCTTCTTCTCCCTGTTAAACCAGTTCCACAGAACATCATAAAAGACAATGCCAGACAAGGTAATAACCCTAGTGTTGTTCAGTGAAACAGTTCAGTGAAAACAGTTGCCCGATTCTTCAGAAACTTTGGTTTCTTCACTGCAAATCACAGGAGCAGATTATGTCAGTGACAACATCTGTTATTATCATCTGGGGAAGCAGAAACCTCTTTGCGTGTAGCAGTTCACAAGTCATGTAGAACCTCCAAGCGGCAACTCAGCCCATTTTGGACATCTGCACTAGTTGCACCATTCTCAGGAGGTGTTGATTGATTGCACATATTGGTTGTAGAGTAGCTTACATCTAATTACAGATTCCTGCAAACAAGACAAATCACTTTCCTAGATTACACATACAGTTCTGTAGAGGCTGACTGGAATCACAGAATCATAGAATCATAGAACGGTTTGGGTCAGAAGGTTACTTAAAGACTATCTAGTTCCAAGACCCCCGCCATGGGCAGGGACACCTTCCACTAGACCAGGTTGCTCAAAGCCCTGTCCAACCAGGCCTTGAACACCTCCTGGCACAGGGCATCCACAGCTTCTCTGGGCAACCTGGGCCAGGGGCTCATCACCCTCAGAGTCAAAAATTTCTTCCCATTATGTAGTCTAAACCTACCCTCTTTCAATTTAAAACTGTTATCCCCCATCTTCTCACTACAATCCCTGATAAAGAGTCTCTCCCCATCTTTCCCGTAGGTCCCCTTTAAATACTGGAAGGGGCTATAAGGCCTCCCTGGAGTCTTCTCTTCTCCAGGCCGAACAACCACAACTCTCTCAACCTTTCTTCATAGAAGAGGTCCTCCAGCCCTCTGATCATTTGTGGCCTCCTCTGAACCCGCTCCAACAGGTCCATGTCCTTCTGGGAGGTAAGGTTTCAGATGTTGCTGAGAGGCTTCTACAACTTGTCAAGAGCACAAACTACTACCCACTGTTACTCTTTCATGTGGTCATGAATGACACTGTAAGCTGGAACCTGGGCAGAATTAAGGAAGACTACAAAGCCCTGGGGGTGCAAGTGAAAAAAATTGGTGCCCAAGTTACTTTCCCTCCATTTTACCCATTAGAGGAAAGGGATCATCCAGAAATGGACAGATAATACGTACCAGCTCCTGGCTACGTGGCTGTTACCATTGTGAGGGTTTTGGCTTTTATGACAATGGGACATTCTTTGATGAATATGGCCTGTTAGAGAGGGATGGAATCCACCTGTCTAGAATAGGCAGGGGAATCTTTGGCAGCAGGATGGCCAACTTGGTGAGGTGGGTTTTAAATTGAAGGACTCAGGGAGTGGGGTCCCAAGATAGCAATGCTCATGCCATCACATCCAACTGGGAAATAAGCCAGGCCAACCAGAGCAGCAACAAATGGTTCTTAGCTGACTCCCAAAATGAGATTCAGAAGGCCAACCACCTCAAGGGTGTGAATGGCTCTGGTGGATCTCCTTGCACCCCTCCAGGGAAACCTATGTGCTCTACTCCCTCTCTGAAATGCCCGTACACCACTGCATGCAGCATGGGGAATAAGCAGGAAGAACGAGGGACCTGTGTACAGTTGCAGGGCCATGATCTCACTGCAATTACAGAGACACAGTGGGATAGCTCACACGACTGGAATGCTGTCATGGATGGTGTCGTGGTTTAGCCTTAGCTGGCAACAAAGCACCATGCGGCTGCCCTCTCAGTGCCCCACAGCCATGGGGGAGAATCAGAAGAAAAAGGCAAAACTCGTGGCGTGAGACAAAGTTTAACAGAACAGCAAAAAGAACAGGAAAACAACAACAATAACACTGAGAGAGGAATGTACAGAGGAATCTACAAACACAATTACAGTACCACCACTCACCGACCAGACCCGGGACGCCCCAGCCCGCTCCCAAGTGGCAACTTCCTGCTCCCTCCCCCGGCAGCTCAAGGCTGCAGACTGGGCATGGCTCACATGGGATGTGTGCACCTGTGTCCCTGACAGATCCTTGGGGAAATGAACCCTATGCCCACCAGAACCAGGACAGATGGCTATGTACTTTTTAGGAAAGACAGGCCAGCGGGGTGGAGTTGCTCTTTAGGTGAGAAAGCTCTGCCTAGGGGTGGATGAAGAACTTGTTGAGAGGCTATGGGTAAGAATTAAGGGTCAGGATAATATGGGAGACACTGTTGTGGGTGTTTACTACAGATCCACAGATCAGGAAGAAGAAGTCAATGAGGCCTACAGACAGCTGGAAATAGCCTCATGATCACAGGCCCTGGTTCTCATGGGCGACTACAACCACCCTGCTATTTGCTGGAAAGGCAACACAGCCAGGCACACACAGTCCAGGAGGTTTCTACAGACCATTGATGATAACTTTTTGAGACAGGTGGCAGAGGGACCAATGAGGAGAGGTGTGCCACTGGACCTCGTGCTAACAAACAGAGAAGGACTAGTTGGGGATATGAAGTCTGGGGGTAGCCTTGACTGCAGTGACCATGAGATGGCAGAGTTCAGGATCCCGTGTGGAAGAAGCAGAGCAAAAAGTAGAATTACAACCCCGGACTTCAGGAGAGCTGACTTTGGCTTCTTCAACGTCCTACTTGCAGGAATCCCATGGGCTAAGGCTCTAGAATAAAGGGGGTGCAAGAGAGCTGGTTAATATTCTAGCACCACTTCCTCCAAGCTCAGGATTGGTGCATCCCTATGAGTAAGAAATCAGGCAAATGAGGTAGGAGGCCTGCATGGATGAGTAGGGAGCTTCTGGAAAATCTCAAATGGAAGAACAAAGTTTACAGAATGTGGAAAAAGGGACCGGCCACTTGGAAGGGGTATGGGAATGTTGTCAGAGTATGCAGGGATGCCACAGGGAAGGCTAAGGCCCACCTGGAATTAAATCTGGCAAGGATTGTCAAGGACTATAAGAAGGGCTTCTTCAAGTACATCATCAGTAAAAGGAAGACTAGGGAAAATGTGGGCCCGCTGATGAATGAGGATGGTGCTCTGGTGAGGGAGGATGCAGAGAAGACGGAGTTACTGAATGCCTTCTTTGCTTCAGTGTTTACTGCTAAGGCCATCCCTAGGGAATCCCAGACCCTGGAGATAAGAGAAAGAGTCTAGAGATAGGAAGACTCTCCCGTGATTGAGGAGGATCAGGTTAGAGATCATTTAGGTAAACTTGACGCACATGAATCCATGTGCCCTGAGAGGATGGAACCATGGGTCCTGAGGGAGCTGGCAGATGCTATTGCAAAGCCACTGTCCATCATCTTAGAAAGGTCATGGAGAACAGGCGAGGTGCCTGAGGACTGGAGGAAAGCCAATGTCACGCCAGTCTTCAAAAAGGGCAAGAAGGAGGACCCGGGAAACTCCAGGCCAGTCAGCCTCGCCTCCATCCTTGGAAAGGTGATGGAAGAGCTCATCCTGGATGTCATCTCTAACCATGTAGAGGAAGAGGTTATCGAGAGTGGTCAACATAGATTCACCAAGGGGAAATCATGCTTGACCAATGTGATAGCCTTCTACGATGGCATGACTGGCTGGGTGGATGAGGGGAGAGCAGTGGACGTTGTCTACCTGGACTTCATCAAGGCTATTGACACTGTCTCCCATAACATCCTTGTAGGTAAGCTGAGGAAGTGTGGGTTAAGTGAGTGGACAGCGAGGTGTATTGAGAACTGGCTGAATAGCAGAGCTCAGGGGGTTGTGATCAGCAGTGCAGAGTCTAGTTGGAGGGTCTTTGGGAAGGGGGACTTCTAACGTCTCTAATGTCTCTTTCCTTCTAAATATAGATTTTATCGACAGGATTATTTCCACTATCTCATTAATATGGGGTGGAAGCTTGTCCCTGGAATCTAAAAATGGTCATAACTTAGTTTGGAAGGAATTTTTGGAGGTCTTGTCCCACCCTTTTCTCCGATTAGCACACACACACACACTTTTGCCTTCTCTTTTCTAGTCAAAACACGTTTAAGAGGAAGGAAAGAGGTGGTGCTGAGATATGTCTACCCTTATATTGAGCATAAACCACATAAATCTACAATGCATAGTATATATGCAAACTGAAAGGGTAAAGTCGAATGAAGCACAACACAGCTAACAGAAATCATACATAAATTTTCATTGAATTTAGATGTTGACAGCATTCCAGACCCCTCCTTATTGCTGTATTTTATTGAACCTCAATGCCATGAGATGGCCTGTTATGTCCACTACTTCAAATTTGATGTGTTCAGCTGGGGAGCACAAGACAAATCCTATTCTTTTTGTTTTATCGTGGTCATTTGGGATGCTTTCTCTGGCATGTTCACACATGGGTCTACTGGGTATTGTTAGCTGAAAGCATTAAGTTGTTCTGTCCAAGGAATAGAAGTAAAGCCGTTACCTATTTATTCTTAATAAATGCATTAGTGATGCTTAAAGAGAGACTCCACCTCTTTTCTTCCTCCACACTATACTTTTATGCCACCTATTTATTTGCCCATCCAGTAAGTCCTTTGCTTTGATTCCTCTGTTATAGATCACAGGGAAACCATTACACATATTCATCATTCCAATGTTATCTCAAAATCACTAGATTGGATGGACAGCCATAATAGCTGTCGTCGTCCCAAATGAAATGAAGTAGCCATCCAACTGAGCTCTGTGCTCTCTGCAAAACAGGATAGAAGAAATTGCTCCAAAGGTATGTACAAGATTTGATTATGGAACTTTTTTTCCTTTGGGTAATTTTTTATTTCCTGTTTTCTCTTATCTCATTTACATTCTCATAGGTAGAAGCTTGCAGGTTTTAGTCATCTGACTACATGGTGGTACCTAACATACATTCATCACTCCCAAATCTCCCTAAAATATTCAGATATAGGCAATAGAGACCAGGCTGTAATTCATCTCTGCCTGGTCAACAGAAATACATTATATAAAAGACTCCTAGCCTGTAATTTGTCAGCTTACAATTTGTGTAGTCTGCATTTACCATAAAGAGAGGCAGAGGAAACTACATTAGATGTGGAGAATGTCTTCACATGTGATGTTTCGCTGTGTCAACACATAGAGTCCTTTCTCAAAACTGCACGTTTTTCACATACACTTTATTCTGGCAGTTATTTCTCTGTCATCATACACACTTAGCATCAAAAACATCAGTCTACCTAAACAGTTACAAGAAAGACAGAGGCAGCACAATGAAAATTTATTAATTCAGATGAAAACCATTAAGGTTACCATAAAGATCATAAACCTCTATCATTTGCACTCCTGGAACTCTGCTCTTTCTTGGTATTTTACTTGCCTGCTCCACTGTCCATTCAAGCAGCATTTGTCAGGCACTGCATACTCAGCAATAGAGATGGTAAAGCATTTTGTGGGAAATTTGTGTATGCAAACTGAATTTAAGTAATTTAGGTACTAAAAAAAAATGTGTGAGTAACAGTAGACTGTCTGACTAAGGAATAACTGTCCAGAAAATGATGTGGGAGTCCTAGTGGACAGTAAGTTGATCTAGAGCCAGCACTGCGCCCTTGCATTGATGAAGGCTGGCAACCCACCAGGCTGCATTAGCAAAAGTGCATCTAGGAGATAAATGGAAATTGTTGTTTGCCTCTAATTAGCAGTAGTGGGGCCAGAAACAGGAAAGCAATATTTGGTTTGCCCTTATGCTGCCCAATACAAGATTAATGTGGAGGAAAGTCTCTTTTCTCTCAGAAGAGACTATCACAGAGTTTGGGTGCAGGAAGATGAGTATATGAGAAAGAGACAGTGAGAACTGAATCTGTTTTGACTACAAAAGGGAAGACAAAAGAGTGTGTGTGTGTGTGTGGTCAGTTCTGGGTATCTAGCATCAGTTTTGAACTCTTTAAGGGAGGTTGTAGACAAGATGAAGTCACACTTTTCTCAGAGGTGCACCATGCAAGATGAAGAGGCAATCTGATAACATTGCAGCATGAGAAATCCTAAATAGATAGGAGAAAAAGAAATGCCTTTTGGCATTGTTAAGACTGGACCAGGAACCCGCAGAGGTTGTGGGATCTCCATCCTTTGGCATGGTCACAAATTTAGTAGGCAAGACCCTAAGTAATATGACATAATTTTGAATTTAGCCCTAATTGGAGCAAAGGGCAGGACAAGACCTCCAAAAGTTCCTTCCAAACTAAGTTATGACAGTTTTTAGAGTCCAGGTACAAGCTTCTACCCCATATTAATGAGATAGTGGAAATAATCCTGTTGATAAAATCTATGTTTAGAAGGAAAGAGACACTAGAGACGTTACAAGTCCCCCCCTCCCAGAGTTCAACTAATGATACCTACTAGGACTAAGAAAACATTTGCATTGAAATACATTTTTCTGTTTCATTATTAAGACCCTATTGCCAAGCTGAAGTCACAGATGCCTGCCAAGCTGCTGTTTAACCAGAGCTCTGTGGTGACTGAATTCATACTTCTGGGTTTTCCTGTGGTCTGGGAACTGGATGTCCTCTTCTTCATTGTGTTTCTCATAATCTATGTACTGACAGTCTCTGGGAATGTGACCATCATCTCAATCACACTGACTGACTGTCGACTCCACAGCCCCATGTATTTCTTCCTTTGCAATCTCTCTTTCCTGGATATCATGATGGCAACAGCCATTGTTCCAAAAATGATGAAAGATTTTATCTCTTTGGAAAAGACTGTCTCTGTGGCTGGATGCATCTCACAATGCTACTTCTACTTCTTTTTTGGCACTACCGAAGTCATTCTCTTGGCTGTCATGTCACTTGATCGCTATGTGGCCATCTGCATCCCACTCAGATACTCCACCATCATGAGCATCCAGACGTCCTTCCAACTAGGACTGGCTTCTTGGGCTGGGGGCTTCTTCTCTGTCCTCTCTCCCATGATCATTATCTCCTGGCTCCCCTTCTGTGGGCCAAATGTTATTGATCACTTTTTTTGTGACTTTGAGCCTTTGATCAACATCTCTTGTGCAGATACCCATCTCCTCGAGCTGGTGAAGTTTGTATTGTCCACTGTGGTGCTCCTATGCTCTCTGCTATTTACCATCCTCTCATATCTGTACATCATCATCACTATTCTCCATATCCCCTCATCTTCAGGCTGGAAAAAGGCGTTCTCCACCTCTGCTTCCCATATCACTGTGGCTTCCATATTCTATGGCAGTGCCATCTTCATGTATATAGTGCCAAACAAAGAGCTTTCCTTCAGCCTCAAGAAGGCAGTCACCCTGCAGACAGCTGTTTTCACTCACTTGCTTAATCCTTTCATCTACACTTTGAGGAACCAGCAGGTCAGGGATGCTCTGAGGGACACTACCTCCCACATCCTAAGGGGTTCAAATGCTTTCAGAGTGAACTGTAAATTGAGTAGACAATAAGGGCATTCTCAAGATCTCCACATTCCTGACTTTCTACATAAACTGCAGCTCATCTTAGACAGGTTCTTTAAGTTTGCAAAAGCAGCAGCATTCCTGTGTGTATGATTTTTCTCCCCATGTTCCATTCTTATACAAAATTCCTTCCAGTGAATAAAAAAATGTCTAAACTTGGAAATTGTGCATGTTGCACACAGGATACTTTGTAGATGCCAAAGACACAATAAAAAAATTTATCTGTTCAATTAAAACAGTTTAGTAGTATAAATGATGCTACTATTAAACAATATATTAATGTAAGAGTCCTAGAAGACTTCTTTTACCTAGAACCAACTAAGTGGTAAAGTTTACGGTTATTAAAATTCCCAATCCAGTCTTCAGTAACTCTTCTTTCAGTGAGAAGCTTATTATACCAGCTGCTTTCAATGTCCATGGATAAACAATGGTATGTTCTTTTAAAAGACGAAAGCACACAACAGACTATTTGCACATGGAGTGCTAGATGATGTTCAAAGTGGTGTAAAAGTATCACAGAACTAAAAATATTATTCAAGTGCAATCTGATGAGACAGACAGGCAGAAATGTGCAGACAGTGACCCAACACCACCTTGTCCCCATACTGAGACTTCTAATAGCAGCTCCTCTTTTCAAGTGCCAAAAAGAGCAGGCAACAAAGCTGACTTTCATATACTATACATCATTGCTGGGATGAAGAAACATCTTCACCAGGGGCTAGCTGGCTACACAGATCAACAGTTTAGAAATCAGGCATTTCTCAATGTCTATAAACTGTTCTCAAGGCATGTGACAGTTAATTATTCTGGGTTATAGACAGGCTGGCCATATCTGCTTAAAACTCCGGGAGAGTAGATGAGTCCTTAAAAGAAACAGAGAGAAGCAGGAGAGATGAAGAACAAGAAAAAAGATAAATAACTATGTGTAAAGAAGCATTCAAATGAGACAGAAACAAGCCAAGCCATAAAGACACAAGGAATGTCTCTATTCACTCAATATATGTGAGTCACCATAATTTCCAGAATTAAGAGAAGATTTGGTTTCAGTTAAAACTCTGAATCTTGTAGGTCCAACTTAAAAAGACATATATATACAAATAAAATGTCAGCTTTACTGACTACCTCTAAACTAATCATGTTCCTTCTCCGATACAAATTTTATGACAATGAATACACAAAATAAGAAATACAGGGGTTAATATTTTATTTTTGCCTAATGATCACAGAGGAGGGCATCTCAAATATTGCTGCAATAAGGAGAGGACTGGAAAGAAATCAAGACAAATAACTGATTGAACTGCTCACCGAGAGCTAAAATGTATCATACTTGGAGAGGTGAGTGGAAAGCAGACCCGTACTGCTTGAGGGAATTTAACAGGAACCAGGGCTGGCTATCCAAAATAATATGTATTTCTCGAGAACACCACATATGGCCACTGTAGGCCATGACACAATGTAAGCACAACAAACATGGAAGTGTGTGTTCTGCTTATCTTGTCATGGCCAGGGCCCTTCCTCCTTATTTTTGGCCCAGGGACTGTACTTTTCCAGATGTTCTTCTGCAGCCCAGATGCCACTAACTTTTTCTAGCCATTAACCAATGGTGGTAACTCGCTATTACTCAGACTTCCCTGCAGGGACACAGAGCTCCTGAACTACCTGAATTTCTTGACAGATGTGTTGGTTTTTCCTCCTGGATACACTCACCACCTCTTTTGTATCTTACATTAACATCATCATATGTGTAACATATTCAGCTTCAGGAAAGGCAAAATGCCTTCTGCACCTGCACTTCTCAGCTCACTGTGATCCCTGTCTCCTGTGATAGCTGCCTCTTCACGTGACCTAAACCCACGCACCGCAGAAGAGCACCTCAGCAAAGCAGTCTCTGTTTACATCACTGGGTTTTGTATCCTGTTCAACCATTTCATCTACAGCACTATGGACAGGCTCAGAATACCCAGGTGTTGCTGGATGAAACAGAGGGAAAATGGCTGCTTAAAGAAGCATTTGACCCAGAGTTGAACCTTATACAGGAAAGTGAAAAATTCAGACATTAAAATCTTTCTTATATGTTCAGTCTTAAATTACCATGTTAAAGCCTTTTCCTCCTCCTTTCTCCCAAGTCTCCCCCTTTTCATGAATTGCTCTGAGAAGAAGATTGTCTGTTTCCTTATCAAGTGCTCTAACACCAACCCCCTTCAAGGACTGGAGAGATGACAGAAGTGAGAGAACACCAGCAGGAGGTACCTCCACCACTTGTGCAATCTGTGCCCCCACTGACATCACATGCACAGACACCAGCCTCCTGCCCTATCAGCTACTCAGGCTCCGGTGACCTCACAAGAACTGACCCAAGCCATGTCTTTTAGTTTTTGGATTATTTTCTTTGTTTTTTCTGTAGTATCATCCGCAAACTGTAGTTTTCAAAGAAAATATTTACTAGCAGCCTGGCTCCTGTTCATCACCTTTTGTTATGACAAGATTGTAATAATAAAGTTTGTTGAAAATAAATTTACTGGTGATCCAAATACACAAAGTCCAGAAGTGGTGGTGATCCAAAAACAAAGGAAGTTGTTATTGTAACTGAAAACTAGACACAAGTGCTGACACTTGTCATCTGCAATAAGAAGTTATATTCAAAGAAAAATAAGAGATACCAGAGACACTAAGCATGACCAAGTCCATTGATTAGGAAATGCAAAGACAATAAACAGGCTCTATAGCAGAAAGTTGTATGTTACCAGCTCAAAGGGACTGGTCTCTTGTTGGGGCAAACATAAACCTGCCTTCTAACGCAACTGTATTTAAAGAATCAGATAGATAGAAAATCACAAAAAAAAAAAATTAAAAAATCATACAAACGACACACTATGCCAACTTGTGCATATGTTACAGCACAGTGATTACACACTGCTGTGATCATCCCTGAAACTCCTTAGCGGTGTGTTAGCAGCAGACGTTGGACCTCAAACTTGCATGGCCCAAGTGCTGTTCCTTGTTTTCTGTGTTACCATGTAACAAAGTTCTTGTTCACAATTCAGTTTCTTTTTTTAATCTATTAACCAACCCTCCCTGGGGAAAAAACATACCAGACGTAAAGGAACATCAGGCAATTTGCATGAAACATACAGGGCTGGTTGGCTGCACTTGGCGGTCCTTGGACAAATCTGTAAAGAAGAATCCAATAAACCAAGCTGGCCACGTATAGTTAGTGTCTTCATTAGACCCTAGACAAGGAACAAGTAATGAAGTTAGACATTAACAAAATAGAGAAGGCAGGGCATTTCCTTTGCAGGGTCTCTTGCCAGGGAGTGAAACTGAGCAAGCTTAACATAACAGTTTTGATAATAATGTTAATTTGATCTTTTAATGTTGGAGAGTATGCTCTTTTTCTAAAAATATGAGGATCTCAACACCTCAAAGAACTCTGGGAACAGACAGACATTCAAAAATGCAAAAATGCCAGGTCCTGCACTTGGGGCACAACAACCCCATGCAGAGCTACAAGCTTGGGGAAGAGTGGCTGGAGAGCTGCCCGGTGGAAAAGGACCTGGGGGTGTTGGTCAAGAGCCGGCTGAATATGAGCCAGCAGTGTGCCCAGGTGGACAAGAAGGCCAACAGCATCCTGGCCTGTATCAGAAACAGTGTCATCAGCAGGACTAGAGAAGTGATTGCCCTGCTGTACTCAGCACTGGCGAGGCCTCACCTTGAACACTGTCCAGTTTTGGGCCCCTCACCACAAGAAAGACCTTGAGATGCTGGAGCGAGTCCAGAGGAGGGCAACGAAGCTGGTGAGGGGTCTGGAGAACAAGTCTTATGAGGAGCAGCTGAGGGAGCTGGCGGTGTTCAGCCTGGAGAAAAGGAGGCTGAGGGGAGACCTTATCCCTCTACAACTACCTGAAAGGAGGGTGTAGCGAGGTGCAGGTCAGTCACCTTTCCCAAATAACAAGTTTCCAAGGACAAGAGGAAATGGTCTCAAGTTGCACCAGGGGAGATTTAAATTGGATATTAGGAAAAATTTCTTCACCAAAAGGGTTGTCAAGCATTTGATCCAGGGTTGAGTCACCATCTTTGGAGGCATTTAAAAGACGTGTAGACATGCTGCTGAGGGACATGGTTTAGTGGTGGACTTGGTAATGTTAACAGTTGGACTTGATGATCTTAATGGTGTTTTCCAACCTAAAAGATTCTGTGGTTCTATGCCTCTGCTTTATCTTCATCCCTGTTAGTCAGGTGACCATCTTCAACAAGTATCAGCCCAATGTTTTCTTTAGACTTCCTTTTGCTATTGATGTACTTAAAAAAGCCCTTCTCATTACCAGATACAACACTGGCCCGTTTAAATTTTAATTGAGCTTTGGCCTTTCATGTCTTCTCCCTGCATATACAAATCATAGCTCTGTAATCTTCCTGCAAAGCCTGACCTTGCTTCCAGAGGTCGTACAACTTCTTGTTCCTCTTGAGCTCCACAAGGAGTTCCTAGTTCAGCCATTACCTGTGACGGTAATTGGGAAGTGATCTCCCTGTCTTTATCTTAATCCATGAGCTTTTTCTTCTTATTTTCTCCCCCATCCTGTTATGAAGGGGCCTGTGAGAGCTGCTTGGTGGGTGTCTGGCAGCCAGACAAGGTTAACCTACCACAGGTGTACATGTCAAGATTCTGGTAACAAGGGGCCTGCAGGTGTGGTCTCTGTGAGACGAGACAAAGGCCTGCTCTGTACCTGACACAGCCACTTCCAGCTGGCTCCAAAATGGACCCACCACAGGCCAAAGCTGAACTCATGAGTGAAGCTGGTGGCACCTCTGGGAAAACATCTTTAAGAAAGGGCAGAAACTGACAGCTAGAGTGAGGACGAGGGAACAAAAAGAGTGAGAAACAACAGAAGGAACAGCAAGATCAGAGGAGGAGGAGGAAATACCCCATGGTGGAGCAGATATGCAACTGCAGCCTGTGGAGAACCCCGGTTAGAGCAGAGGAAAAGTGCCAGAGGAAAGGAGTAGCAGAAGGCAAACACTATGTATTGACCATAACCCTCCCACGCACCCTGTGCTGCTTGGGGCAGCAGTGGAGGAGCCTGGAATAAATGAATAAAATTGAGCATTGGAAAGGGGGAAGTGAAGGTGTTGATTTATTATCTGACTTTGTTTGTCACAAACTAAAACCACTTTAATTGGCAATCAATTATTTAATTCTCCCCAAAGAGGTGACTGGTGACAGCCAACATGGCTTCATTAAGGGCAAAACATGCCTGACAAATTTGGTGGCCTTCTACAATGGTGTTACAGTGTTTGTAGATAAAGGAAGAGCAGCCAGCATCATCTGCCTGGAATTGTGCAAAGCATTTGACGCTGTCCTGCACAACATCCTTGTCTCTAAATTGGAGGGACGTGGATTTGACATATGGACCATTCAGTGGATACGGAGTTGGCTGGACAATCACACTCAAAGAACTGTGGTCAACAGCTCGATGTCCAAGTGGCGACAAGTGACGCATGGCATTCCTGAGGGGTCGGTACTAGGACTGGTGCTGTTTAACATCTTTTTCAGAGACATGGACAGTGGGATTGAGTGCATCCTCAGCAACTTTGCCAATGACACCAACCTGTGTGGAGCAGTCGATACGCTGGAGGGAAGGGATGCCATCCAGAGGGACCTGGACAGGCTTGAGAAGTGGGCCTGTATGAACCTCATGAAGTTCAATCAGGCCAAGTGCAAGGTCCTGCACTTGGGTCAGGGCAATCCCAAGCACAAATACAGGCTGAGCAGAGAATGGATTGAGAGCAGCCCTGAGGAGAAGAACTTGGGGGTGCTGGTGGACGAGAAGCTCAACATGAGCCAGCAATGTGTGCTCACATCCCAGAAAGCCAACTGCATCCTGGCCTGCATCAAAAGAAGCATGGCCACCAGGTCAAGGGGGAGGAGTCTGCCCCTCTACTCCATTCTTATGAGACCCCACCTGGAGTACTGCGTCCAGCTCTAGGACCCCCAACAAAAGAAGGACATGGACCTGTTGGAGCGAGATCAGAGGAGGCCACAAAGACTATCAGACAGCTGGAGCACCTCTCCTATGAAGAAAGGCTGAGAGATTTGGGATTTTTGGTCTGGAGAAGAAAGGCTTCCAGGACACCTTACTGCTGCCTTCCGTACCTAAAGGGGACCTACAGGAAAGCTGGGGAGGGACTCTTTTATGAGGGAGTGCAGAGATAGGATGAGGGGTAATGATTTTAAACTAGAAGAGGGTAGATTTAGACTAGATATTAGTAAGGTGAAACCCTGGAACAGGCTGCCCAGAGAAGCTGTGGATGCCCCATCCCTAGAGGTGCTCAAGGCCAGCTTGGATGGGGCTTTGAGCAACCTGGTCTAGTGGGAAGTGTCCATGTCCATAGCAAGGGGGTTGGAACTAGATGATCTTTAAGGTCTCCTCCAATTCTAACCATTCCATGATTCTATGAAACACAATCTGGTTTGCTCCCCACAGCAATTGGTAAACCATCTCTTTGTCTGTATCTCAACCTGTAAGATTTCTTGTTTCTGTTTTTCCTGTTTTCTGCCTCTGCTCTGTCCCACTATGGGGTGGAAGGAGTGAGTGAACAGCTGGATGGGAATTCGGTTAGCCAACACTAACCCACCACAGCAAGGAGAAAAAATACACAGGCAAAGCTGAGTCTAGGTCTTGATTAGAAGATCCTTTCTGTGTTGGCATATTTTGCTTGCTAACAGAAGAAGGAACTACATAATACGTAGAAAGCATAAACCATTTGAAATCAGCATCTTTAATTCACAGTTCCACAATGCTGACGTTGCATCTGGGAAACCATTCAGTGACTTCGATGGGCTACTCCAGCATTCAAATTTTCTAGCATTGGGGAGCTAGAAAAAGCCTTCAGCATGCTCTCCTTTAAGGCTTGTTTGACTTGATTGTTCCTGAGTGAGTAGATGTAAGGGTTAAGCATCTGAGTCACCACAGAGAAGAAGAAAGAAAGAACTTTGTCAGAGTGCTGCCCACCTCGCTGTGCTGGGCGGATATACCTGTAAATAGATGTGCTGTAAAATATCATCACCACCATGAGGTGTGCTGAGCAAGTGGAAAATGCCTTCTTCCTACCTGTGGAAGATGGTATATGCAAGATGCTGATACCAATGCAGCCATAAGAAACAGCAGTTACTATTAAGGTACCAGGTATGATGATAATTAGTATGATAAGCATCAGTCCTTCAATGAACCCTGTGTCTGTGCAGGACAGTTGCAACAACATGGAAGTATCACAGTAAAAGTGGTTCATGACATTGGGACCACAGAACGGCAACTGGACAATCATAATGGTGGGAGGAAACATCAAGAGAAAACTCACTGCCCAGCAAGCCAGGACCAGATGGAGGCAGAATCTGTTGTTCATAATTGTTGTGTAATGCAAAGGGTGGCAAATGGCAACATACCGATCAAAGGACATTGTTGCCACATGGAAAAATGTGCAGGTACCCAAGTAAAAGAAAAGCAGCATCTGAAGGAAACAACCAGGCAGGGAAATCATCTTCCTCTCTGTCAGAAGGCTGTAGAGGGTGCTGGGAATGAATGTGGAGGTGAAAGTGATTTCCAAAAAGGCAAAATTTCTGAGGAAGTAGTACATCGGGGTCTGAAGGAAATGATTCACAAGAGTGATGCTGATGACAGTAACGTTTCCAAGCAGGATCAAGAAGTAGGCAATCACAAGAAACAGAAAGACGAGGATCTCCAAATGGCGGCTGTTGGTCAGACCCAAGAGGACAAATTCCACTGCTGTCGTGTGGTTCATTGAGGCTTCACTGGTAACAGAAAAAGAAAAAAGGCCCATTTTGAGACGGAGCACAAGTCAGTTTGACTTTGCTAACATTAAAGGGCAATGACTAACTGCCCAAAGATCTTCTAGTTTAAATGAATTCAAAGGCACTACTGCAGAAGAATGCAATCAAACTGTAAACTGACAGTAAAGCAGATTAAACTAGTTGATGGATGCCTTAGTATTGCAAACAAGAAACTTACTGCCATTAAAATGAGATAAAAAGAAAAAGACAGAGAGGGAGGTACTTTACAGAGAAAAGGCCAAACAGAAAGATAGCAATGCTACAAAGAGAAGGATGGCTAGTCACCACTGCAAGAAGGCAAAATACACAAAGAAATGGATGGAAGATACACTAAGCAAGAGTATACGAGGGAGAAAGAGGAGAAGTATGGGAAATATTCTGTTTACTTTTCATTTATCCTCAGCTCTACAGCTCCGATGGATGAACTCTGATGCTGACGGTCATTTGTTCTTCTTCAGAGCGCCTATCTCCAAGTAACCTTCACCTTACAACATCCTACTCCAAACTCAGACGTGTACATTGTCCACTGCACTGTGTCTACTGTGACACTGTACTATACTACTACAATAGTCACCACTGTGGTATCTTTGCCAATCACATTCTTCTCTTGCAGGCTTGCAAGGTCTCATCTATGGGGTTTCAACTGCATTCTCCCTCTTTTTTTCTCCCAGACACCAGACCTCCTTGCCATAGAAAGAGACAGACATCTCGTTTTGCACTCAGATCTCCAGGTTTTAGCTATTGTGTCTGGATCTTTGAATATGGTTTTAGACTCATTTCAGACTCATTTCAGATATTTCTGAATGATTGAAATAAACACCAAGAAAGTGAGTTTCCAGGGAAAGCAAGCACTAGATATGGGCTAGGATGCCACAACTCTTCTTATCACACTATTCCCATGAAATCTTTCCCCTTTAGTGCCCTTTTTCAGCAAAACATGGGGTTTTATTAGCATCATCTCATGTTTTTTTTTTTATCAAAACCCACCAAAACAAAACAACCGCCCTCTCACAAAACATATAAAATATAAAACATATTTTTAATATCACAGATGGACAGATACCATCTGGAAACTGAGAGTGGTCCCTTAAAACAAGAAACTCCCTCAGTAACCACTAAAAGCTTTTACTTTAGTTTGAAGGCTGAAAGTTCAGTTTTCTAAACCATTCTCCCTTTAATCTTTTCCTATCTCCAAAAACTCACACCCAAACTCTACGAAATGGTCCAAATAGTTACCAGTATATCCACAACAATCTAGGATGCTTCAAAAAGGATTCCACGTCTGATGTTTCTCTTTCATTTAGTTTCACATTTGATTTTTTGCAAATGTATTTCCTCTCTTTTCAGGTCCTTTTTATAATAGTGGTAGCATTTGCATTCTTGCACTTCCTTACTGAGTCAAACCTCAGGGACCAATTAGGTATTGAAATCTGACAAACACCTTCTGGGAAAACATTTGTGAAACTGTGAACAGTAAGAATATAATCAAACCACACAGAAAATGAGATTGGAAAAGACCTCTGGAGGTCCAGTCCCTTGCTAAAAGCAAGGCTAACTTCAAAGCTGGACAAGGTTGTTCGTGACGTTTTCCAGGCAAGTGTGGATATCTCCAAGGATGGGGATCTCACCGCTTCCCTGCACACCTCCTTGTGCTTCACCATTTTCATTGTGAAGAGTTATTTCCACATGTCCGGTGGAGATTACTTAAGTCATGATCCACACCTCTTGCCCCTTTGCTGTGCACTTCTGAGAGGTCGGTCTCTGACTTCTCTATAAACCCCCTTCAGACAGTGGACAGTACAGCTCCTCTCAACTTTTTCTTCGCCCTCTGCTTCTTTTTATGTGTCACGTGCCCCAGTTCTCTGATCAACTTGCTTGTCCTCTACTGACTCACATAATTTTGATAACATCTTTGGGTTTTTTTAATGTCGGGGGGGATCTATACTGTACGCAGTTCTCCAGATGCAGTCCCACATATGCCAAACAACGAGAAATTAGCACCTATCCTGAAAGGCTGGCTACACTCCTGTGAACATAGCTTGGTATGCAGTGGGCCTTCACTGTCATAGAGGCACACTGCTGATGTGTTCAGCATGCCATCCACCAGAACCCCACAGGTCTGTCTGCAGAGCTGCTCCACAGCCAGTCAGCTTTCAGTTTACACCTGTGGATGGGATTACCCCATCCCACATGCAGGACAACTACACTCCCACTCCACGTCACTTAGTACATGAACTAAGTAGTAGCTAGCTCCCTGGATACTGTGGTTACCACCAGGAACTAAGTTCAAAGCACCAACATCAGACAGGAACTAGAGTATTAAGCCACCCTTTGTCACCATCTGTCTTTCTTTTCTAGCAGTTTTAGAATCATAGAATGGTTTGGGTTGGAAGGGAATTTAAAGATCATCTAGTTCCACCCCCACTGCCATGGGCAGGAACACCTTCCACTAGACCAGGTTGCTCAAAGCCCTGTCCAACCAGGCCTTGAACACCTTCCGGGACGGGGCATCCACAGCTTCTTCGGGCAATCTGGGCCAGTGCCTCATCACTCTGAGAGTCAAAAATTTCTTCCTATTATCTTGTGTAAACCTACCCTCTTTCAGTTTAAAACCATTATCCCCTGTCCTCTCACTACGATCCCTGATAAAGAGTCTCTCTCCATCTTTCCTGTAGGCCCCCTTTAGGTACTTGAAGGGGCTACAAGGTCTCCCCAGAGTCTTCTCCAGGCTGAACAACCCCAACTCTCTCAGCCTTTCTTCATAGGAGAGGTGCTCCAGCCTCTGATCATCTTCGTGGCCCTCCGTTG